>NC_065920.1:47275574-47319083 GCF_024586455.1 Bactrocera neohumeralis | reverse complement strand
AAAGTAAAACTTTAGAATCGTGTAAACCACTTTTTGCACGTTCGTACAGCTAGAGCATGTTCATCATAAACTGTCATCGAAATACGTCGACTTTCGACTGAGGGTTCCTTCATCTATAATATATAAAAACTTCTATATTCAGATGTGCTTCAACTCTTTCCATGGCAATAGTGCTCTGACGGACCACCCACTAAAATGTGAGACAATCAAGTAAAAACGAGTGTAATAAAGTTTCGATTGTTGCTGTTAATGCAAGATTTCATTATAGTGTGGATCCGCAACACCGCCGAATTGAAACACTTAATGGTTTGCCTTTTTTTGTCGAGCTCAGTAGCCCCAATTTCCGACCTGCGCTTCAACAATTGCTCAATGCAATTAAGCATAATAACGAGTTAGCGAGACCCCCCCCGACTATAATGCAATAATAAAGATTAAAAAGATTTTCACAAAATGAGCTTTTTTATTTCTAATAAATTAAAAAACAGCTCCATTTATAGTATTATTTAAGTCATTTAATGACTTCCATATCTTTCAAACTTGTATAAACGTTAACGAATTGACTCGCCATGAATGTTTGCGTGATTGTGTAAAATAATACCAGTGCGATAAATTGTTTAATTTGATTATTTTTTTCGTAAAATTATCTGTACCCTACATTTACCAACCTAACATTTTAGAAATATCAATGTAGCAGTTCACCATCTTCTACTCGAAGATGAGATGATATAAACATGTAAGTATGTACATTAGGCTGTTTTTCTAACTATTCTTTTTTTTCAATCCCCTCATGGAATTTCCTTGGAAATACCGATAAAAAAATTCTGAAAGTTTTCTGGTTGAATGGCTACGTAAATAATATTAACATTAAGTACTCGAACAAGGTTTGGTGTGGTTTGTACGCTTGGAATCAGCCGTACAAAATTTCCATTGGAAAATACATGAAAATCGTTATTTTTTCATCTTTAAATTTATATAGCTCAGAGGCATTTTATGGCATCGCTTTGACTTTAGACACATGTTCCTCAAAATTAAACACTCTTCAAAAGTTCCCATTGCGACAAATTCAAAACTCACACCGTCGAGGTAGTACGGGGCTCTAAACCTGATTTTTCCACGAAATTTGCATTTTTTTGCATATACATATCTCGTAAATTTTATGGCATGACAGACACATGTTCCTCAGCTATAGAAAAAATGTAAATTACTACTTGTATGAAATGAAAAATACTACAAAAAAGGTCAAGTGCAAAATCGCTATCAATTACTTCCCGAGATGTTCCCGGCTTTTTATGTAAAGCAGTATGGAATTTTCATAGGTTTTTTAGCTAAATTGTTTAAATCACTAATTTTTTATGTTCTATTCTTCCAAAAATCAATAATTTTCCATCAAAAAAGTTGCAAATGATTGAAAAGTTGAAATTTTTAAACTAAAATTTAGAGAAAACATTTCAAAAAAGACGTTGTTTGTAAAATGCTGATTATCTAATTTTTTTTCAATAATTTAACACCCATAAAACTAAGAGAACAAGTGGGAAAGGGCTAAGTTCGAGTGCAACCAAACATTTTATACTCTTGGAACTTGCAAGACTTAAAGCCAGAGAAATACTGTAAGATGTAAAACGTCAACCAGAGGATCGGGAGGAGGGCAATTTTATATATAAGTACATATACTATTTATAACTCATACTGATAGACAAATGAGGTTTGTTGGAAGAACGAAAACGATTATATGTAGTATATGGAAGTTGAGGTAGTATCGACCAGATTTTATCTGTTTTAGCCAGTACCACATACTATTAACATGTCATATACAAAAAAACCAATCAGATAGAGTAAAGACGGGTGAATGTTCGAAAATCCTGATATTAGTTATATAGGGGCTAGGCCAAGTATTATGAGTAAGACAAGCTTGCTCATTTCCATCGAGATAACTCACATATTGGTATGTAATAAAAAAACTATGAAAATTGCATAAAGCCTTACATAAAAAGGCGAATACCTCGAGAAGTATTAATGATAGCTATTTTGCGATTCGGGCCTTTTTTTAACAAATTAAATTTCTTACAAGTTATTTACATTTTTTCTATAGCTTTTGTCAGAGTTTTGTTTAGACCCCCGTACTACCTCGCCGGTGTAAGTTTCGACTTTGTCGCAATTGACACTTTTGTAGAGTGTTCAATTCTGAGAAATATGTGCCTAAAGTCAAAGCGATGCCATAAAATGCCTCTGAGCTATAGAAATTTAAAGATAAAAAATCACGATTTTCGTGTATTTTCAATGGAAAATTTTTACAAGCCTTGATCGAGTACTTAATGTTAATATTAAGGGCAAAAGTTAAAGTGTTGGTAGGGAACATTTGTTGTACGTATAAACCAGCTTTAATTGTTTTTCTCTTTATTGGCATCTGTCAAACATATTCAGTAACCTTACAGTTATTTAACAAATAACATCATATTTTGTCCAATTCAAAATTTGCATCATCATCGAAAAACTCATTTTCACTTTCATCTCAATTTTCTACTATTCATTCTACATCAATATTAGTAAGCACCCACATGTAAAAATTTGGTCCTAAATGTATGATATGGCACATGTGCAATGATTAATTATGACTCTTGCAAAAATAATTCGTGTCAATGCCGAATTTGTTATTTGGGCAAAAAACTCTCCAAACTAGTAGGAAGTACTTACATTTTATTATACATAATTCACAAAAAAAATTAAAATTTAGCACGGCATTTTCAATATATCAGAAAGAAGTTTATTCTTTACTACGTAGTATATTCACAAAAGCTCAACAATATTTGCAAAACTCAACCAAAGTATAACGTGACAACGTACAATTTTCGTTTGGCGAAAAAATTACTATAAATTAAACAAGTAAAGAAGGGCTAAGTTCGGTAGCAACCGATCATTTTATACTCTTGGAACTTGCCAAACTCAAAGCCAGGGAAATACCTTAAGGTGTAAAACGTAAACCAGTGGATCGAAATCCAAGAAATTTTACAGTATATTTACATATACTATATATAACTCATACACTGACAGGAACATAAGGTTTGTTAGAAAAATCGACCAAATTTTTTTTCGTTTTTGCCTAATATCTAAAAAACTGATATAGAGTAAAGTCAGCCGGATGTCTGGATCCTGATTTTAGTTACAAAAGGGCTAGGTCAAGCTTTCGTTCAAATTTATCTATGTTAAACATAAAGATATACTGCCATGAACAAAACGCTATCTCTCGTTTTCATTGAGATAACTCACGTAATGGCCGAATTATGCGGTATAAAGTCACCCGGAAGATCGAAAATCTTTATAAGAGGTGTATGGCCCGCTCCAACCTATTTTTGACATACAGAGAAGAATTATCCCCGAATTTCAGTAATAGATCTCACACATTGACGGATATTTTCGTTCAAAAGTTAACTAGTTAAAGGTACTGGGATCCAAATATTCGGTACCAAGGGGCTTGAATGGTGTTCGTTGGACTTGAACGTTGAAGGTATTATTCACCAGAGGGACTCTCCATAACCTCATACGATATTGACGTCGGGAAATGGAATCGATGGTATGTGCTCAAAGGTAAACGGCTATCTCTCCGACCTTCCTCTCTTCTTCTCTGCAGTGAACTTAACAATTTCCCCCACTAAGTCCACAGCGACCATATTTACAAACTGGACGAAGGAGTATAGACTTGACCTTAATATTGCAGTCAATGACGTCGAGATTCCGACTGTAAATAACCCTAAGAATTTAGGTGTAACTTTTAATAATCTACATATGCTCCATCACTCCTCATAGGACTGCGATTATCGCCAAAAAACACAAGAAAAAGATTTAACTTCGGCTGCACCGAAGCTAATATACCCTTCACAGGTGTATTTATTTTAGTAACTATGTGTCCAGTTTGTATGGAAGTTATATGCTATAGTAAGCCGATCTGAACAATTTCTTCGTATATTACATAATTGTCTTAGAAAATAACCTGTGCCAACTTTTGTGAAGATACATTATCAAATGTGAAAGTTTTCCATACAAGAACTTGGTTCCGATCGTTCAGTTTGTTTGGCAGCTTTATGTTATAGTGGTCCGATATCGGCCGTTCCGACAAATGAGCAGCTTCTTGAAGAGAAAATAACGTGTACAAAATTTCAAAACGATATCTTAAAAACTGAGGGACTAGTTCGTATATATACAGACGGACGGACGGACGGACAGACGGACAGACAAACAGACGGACATGGCTAAATCGACTCAGCTCAACAAACTGCTCATTCTTCTTTTAAAATTCCGTTATCCACAATTCTTGAACAACAATCAATATATTCTATCCGCAAAAATGAACATCTTGGTTAACTATTGCAAGACGCCTCATTGATTATGTGGGATGAATGCACCATAAGCCATAAATCACTTATATTGGCCGTGGACAGACTACTAAAAGACCTTAAATACATACTCCTCGGGATAAATTTAGTATTTGCTGAAGATTTCCGACTGTTCTGGACTGTCATTAACAGAGGTACGCGAGCAGGTATCATCAAAGCATACTTAACATTGTCGTCCTTATTGACTTCGATGGAAAATATAAAATTACGGACGAATATGAGAGCTCATCTTCATGGAATCACTAATGGTGACTTTTTACAGCAACTGCTTAAACTTGGGGAAGGAATTTTTCCCACTCCAAATTTAAGCAGAAAATGAAATATTCTTCTGGATGAGTCTCTAGGCCAAATAGTCCATAGTTTAGAAATTTTAATAGATGCAGTATACCCTGACATCGAGAATTTGCACGAAAAGTAATTTCATTGGTTGTGTTCTAGGGCAATAGTGTCATCCAGTAATGATAGTCAACGAAATAAACGATCTAATTATTCAAAAAGTTCTCGCAGAAATATACAAAATACAAGTCGATAGACACCGGAACTAGTATCGAAGACGCAGTCCATTATCCTCAGTAGTTTTTAAATTCATTAAACCCTTCTGGACTGCCACTACATGAATTGGCTTTAAAAATTTAAATTGCAATTTAAGTCCTCCAAGCATGTGAAATGGGATGAGGCTGCTTATTAAGGAATAAAAGGACGATTTAATTGTAGCAACCATTATCACCAGCCCATCAGCTGGTCAACTAGCTCATATACCGAAAATTCCGATGATCCCAAGTAATATGCCAATCCCATTTAAACGGCTTCAATTTCCAGTGAAAACACTCTTCGCTCTAACTACAAAACCCAAGGCTAAACTTTCGAATTAGTAGGGATTGACCTACGAAGAGAATGTTTTACTCAAGGCAAACTGTATGTTGGTCTATCGCGAGTTGAAGGTCCTGAAAATCAATTTATATTGCTGCCACAAAATACATGAACATCAAATATCGTTTCCAGGGAAGTTTTTTTCGTGGGCAGGGAAAGTAAAATATATAATGAAGGACTTTTTATACAAATATAAAAAAAAAATAATAGTATTACAAAAAATATAGTACTCTCCTTTCTTTAACTAATTTTTAATGACCCCACGCAAAAATTAAAAATTATGTGTGGGAGAGTGTGTACAAAATTATAGCTTATGGAATAATTGTTAAATGCGTGAAGCCGGAACGGGCTACTAGTGTATGTACATATATATAAACATTAATTGATGTTCCTTGATCTCGCTAAAACTCTTGAACGGCTTAACCGATTTGGCTACTATATGTATATTGGTCTTGAAATATACGTGGAAGTAAAAAGGAAAAGTGAGAAAATGTGGAAATATTATGTAAAAATTATTAAAATCGATTCGGTATTTTTACAATAATATTAAATATATATAAAATTTGCTGTTTGTTTTTCTCGCTAAAACTCGAGAAAGGCTAGATCGTTACAACTGATTTTAAGTTTGAAATTTTTATTGTAACTCAGAAGGTTTACAAAGTCAGAAAATATAAAATCTAATTCCTGTTGGTTAGTCTCGTTAAATCTTTAGATAGGCCAGACTGACTTGGCCATTTTTTGGTCTTTAATTATTTGTGGAAATCCAAAGAGGTTTAAAAGATGAATAAATATGAAAATGCTCGGTTTCTTTTGTTTTTCCTTTGATTTGATCCCTGGTTCAGAAATCATGCGATTCCGCAGACGCAGTGCTCCTGGAATGAGCTGCATTCCACTATAATCCGGCAATAGATTATTGTGTCGATAAAACGGTAACAATTGGAGAAGTGACAATAATTTGTAAATATTGTAAGGAGGTAAATACTGTGGGGAATCTATTACATTATTTTGTGCTGAAGGAAAGGTAAAATTGCAGCAATCACCAGATCCTTGAGGATATTTAGTTTATGGGATTGGAAATGATTCTAAGCACAGCCAACACTCAGAAATTCAAGTATAACAGCTGTCCGATTACATCATTTGCCGCTACACATATTATACAGGACCATTTCTATAAGTAAATTGCAAGGGCAGTCGTTGGAAGTTTATATAACACTGGCCTGCAAAAAAAATTTTTTGGTTTGGTGCAGCTCTGTGCGCATCAGTAGTCGGTATAGTAGGTATGATGAACCACATTCCCGCTACTAGATGTCAGCTGACAGCTCTAGTTTACCTACAATTCTCATTTTAATTTCCCTGTATACTATGCATGCAAGCACTTGCCAGCCACCGCATCGCGCATCACTCATACGCCCTGGCATACACCAAGTAATGTAAGCTTGTATGTTACTGTCCTGCATGAGGTCAGCCGTTTCAAATATTGGCTTCTGGAAATTTATGTGAATAAACCAATTACACTGGCCTACAAAAAAAAAATTTTGGTTTGGTGCAGCTCTGTGCGCATCAGTAGTCGGTATAGTAGGTAGGATGAACCACATTCCCGCTACTAGATGTTTTTTTCTTCGTTCTTATGAACAAGAGCTGATAGGGAAAGTGTGACTTGTTTTCTCGTATCAACTCACAAAATACATACAAAATCAGGTATAAAATCCTAGGCACCAAAATGAGTGTAGGCCAGTGTAATCAACCTGGAGTTTCCCTGTTTCGCGTATGAATAATTATACGTCGCTGTTTGGGCGTCGGCAAAAGTTGTTTATTACCGCACCACAAAACAAAACAGAAAATTTAGTTCATCAGAAAAATTTAAGTTGATTAATAGACTTTATCATAAATTTGTGGGTCTGTCAATATCAAATTCAAACCTTATAAATTGCCAGAATTTCAACTTCGTTTTTGTGTAAAGCAACTTTATCTGTCTGTCATTAAGCGGAAATAATAATATAATAAATATAAATTTCAGTACTTTTTTTTGCTATTAAATCGTGATATTTTACAAAAGTAGTAATATGGCACTATTACAGAATGAGTTGACTTGAAGTCATGAAAATTTCAAAAAAAAAAAATCAATTTCCAAAGTTATAGTTGTTTGTGTTGACCCAGTTCAAAAAAAAGGTACTTACGGTGACAACCATAAGTCCTTGGTGATTTATCTAAAATCAATCGGACGAAAAAAAATAGTTTTATAAATAGATAATCCTGGGATTGATAGAAGGATTTTTTTATTTTTCAAAAATTAATAAAATGGCGGCCTCAGGAAATTTCTATCTAAATTTTTGGGAAAAAATCAACAATTAATTGGTCTTAAAAAATCGAAATTAAAAAAAAAAATCATTCGATCTGGACCGAGTTTATTATGTATTCTAAAAGCCGTATAAATTTCATTAAAATATACTGAGAGGTTTTCGAGTTACAGTTGTCACCAGTTCAAAAAACATAGTTTTGAGAAAACCCCGTTTAAAGTTTAACCCCAGCGCTTTGAAGTGCCCGAGCTCTCTTTGTTATTTGTCGAATAACTCAAAAACTAATTATCGGCTCAACGTGAAATGTAAGATATTACACTTAACGAAAATGGAAAAAAAAATAATTTTTTGAAAATTCTGACTATCCCTTGAGTTTATTTTTTACAACAGTTTAGGTTTTTATTTATCGTTTGAGGCAATACAAAGTCTGCCGCGTCAGCTAGTAGCTTGTTTAAATGTATTATTTACTCGTGTAAGCTAACCTTATAACAAGATTAATATCAACAAGCATTAGCGTAAACTTCGATTGAAGTGAAGCTAGACTACCGTTTAGAAATAAAAAAATGTCCATATAGAACTTGTTTTTAACTCGGCAGTTTGTCTGGTAGCTATAAGCTACCATGATCTGATCTGAAATAATTACTCGCAGTTTAAGTCTTGTCTGAGATTATATTTTATGCCCAATTTCGTGACGATGTTTTGGTAAATTAAAAAGTTTTCGAATCAAAAACTTTACTGGTTGGGTATTGGTGATTTTGACGAATGAGCAGCTTTTTGAAGGGACATTGACAGATTAATATATATTGAAGCTCATATCCAATATCTACTCATTTTTTCCAACTCTTTTCTTTTTTAAGATGTGAATGCGTCGTGCGTCAAAGAGCAAGGTATAAAAATTTCCAAATAATTTTTCATTTGCAGTGTATTCTATGTATATATAAATATAAAAACAGCAATATACAAAATTATTTAGAGAATAATAACAAATAAACAGCGTAGGCCACACACACATATATATATAATAGCCAAACCACGACGACTCCTCGGAATCTGCTGCCACAAGTTGAAATTACAAAAATGCTAAATTATGTCAGAAATGTTGCAGTCAGGTTGTAAATTATGTGTGAATATGGCAGAAGGTGTATACAAATTTCTGTGCGAAGATATTTCCCTTAAGTGCGCTTCCATGTTTTGCTTGTATCATTTGTGTACTTGTTTTTACTAATTTTATCAACAGCTGTTGGTTCTGTTCTTAATTATTTTGCTTGTTATTAATGTTGACGTTGTTACTGCTACAACCGCTGTCGTCTTTAAAGGCTTTCCATGAATGTCACTTATAAACTTCTTAACGGCTCGACAAACTATAACAGCAACAAACACATTCAGTCACGAAATGGTTTATCATTAAAAGGCAACCGGCAAAGTCAAATAAGCGCGTTAAGTTTGAACACGGAAACGCAAACGAGACCCCGCTAAATGAAAAAGTTCTATGCGGAGCAGGTGTTATAATTTTTTAAGCAGTCAACAAAAGTTTGCAAAGCACATTTAAGTTGCGCATAATTAGCTTTTGATAGCCACATTCGAGCATAAAGGCGGGCGCAATTGGGACACACTTTCACCATCTGATAGTATGCTACTACTCCGTTCTTGGCACGTGCTTACTGGTTCAAGACTTCGTGTAACAGCTGTAAAGCTCATAGTTAGTCTATGACGTTTCCTGTATATAACATACATACATTCCAAAATATATTTACTTCCAACTACTTTCATACACCCATGTTATATCTACGAAAGGCGACCAGCTCACTAATACATACATACCTATTTTTACTTGTAGCTAAATGTTTATAGTACGAATTTTACTTTGAACAAAAAACTTGTTTTGACGGCCTTGCCGCTGGCTGATCTGTTGCAGCACGTAGCAGACTTATGAATATCAAAGTGTGTATATGTTTATATTCAATATTATTATGCACAATTGTTTTCTATAGTATTTTATGTTTTGTTTTACATTTAGTTGGGGAATGAAATCCTAAACGCTTGGAAATTGTTCAAGATTATTACGCTAATTCACGTTCTCCGAAAAATTTTCAAACTCTCGTTCATCATAAAATTATATTCTCAGAGGGGATGAGTCAAATCTTCGTGAGGTTCTGGAAACGCAATTGCATCCCTAAAATTGATTGTTTGGTGCGACATCACCGGATTTTATTTTCTTTTGAAATGTTAAATCAAATGTTCACGCCAATCAACCAACAACGCTCGAGGAGCTCGCAGACAACATTCTGTGTACTATAGACGAAATTTCAGCCGAAATGATTGACCGGCGCATCGACAATTTTCGTAAAGGGATTGAGGAATGCAAACGGAGACGTGGTAACAATTTGGCCGACAGATTGTTTTTAGGAAAAGCTGAGGAGAGGGTTGAGTTATCTATAGAGGTTTGAGCTACTGAGTTCAAAATTTAATGGAATAAATTCAGGTTTCACTCGATAAGGAGTACTCACATTGCTTGTATTTGGCTACTAAATTATGATAACTTCAGCTAGGGATAATCATATAATCTGTATGCAAATTTTGTAAAAGGATAAATCAATTATTTCAGCAAAGCAGCTTTATTTCCAAATTTCTTAGCAGACACAGTTTTACAAAAGACTTCTACTTCTACTACCACTTCTTAAAGGAATAGACACTTTCGAATGCACTTTCGAGAGAAAAACCGTCTCTGTATATAAATTATTATATATTGTATTCAGTATTTTGAGTAGTTAAAAACTAATCTTTAATCATCTTTCCAAGGCATAGAAACCAACAGAAGAAATTTGTTATACATAATTCAGCAAAATATCTTCCAAAGTCCGGTCTTCGAACATAGAATCCTGAAGTCCTATGTCGCGTTTGATAGTAAATGGTTTAATTTCACACGAGGATGTTTGAAGTTAGTCTGTTTACCAAGCTTAAACTTTGAATAGCTAAATAGAGCGACATTTCCAATACTCACATTAAGAAAGGAAAAGGTGAAATAAGATACAATTATGTTTTAATGGCTTTGACATGAATTTTAATGCAGAAATTTTAGTTAAAAAATACGAACTCATTGACTGGTTTTATTATCTTTCAATAAATGACAATTACATCCAAAGCATGATGAACTTATGCACTATATAAATATATATACGAGTAATGTATATAAACGTTATATAATATGTATATAGCCACTGATGAAACTTCCTTTGCACTCCTCCTGCTACTGTATAAATAAAAGTCGCTCAATCCTGCTCTCCACATTGCGCTCGCTCTCAACATTTTAGTGAATCTCAATTTTCTATCAGCTGTCTTTGAGCATCCTTTGCGTGTTCTTTCGTCTTCTCTGAAAGCTATCCTAGTAGAAATTCACCATAGTCGCTCTCGAAAGAGCACCTTTTTGTTACTGTTGTTATATGCATCACATGGCTTTAGTTTGGTATCAACTCGCTGGACCACTGCATCATTCAGTCATCGTCGCGCTGTCAACACAACTGGTACATTCAACGGAAGGAATTATAACGGAAATATTTAATAACTACAACACCTGCTACAGTGGTGCGTGTGTGCGTAGGTGTCCGTAGTGCATTTCTGTGTCCTTCAGTATTAGTGTCTGATAAACTTTGCTGAAGCGCACGAGAAAGCACATTTGCATGTGCAAATGTACATACAGCTGTTGTCAGCTAATTAGAAACGATCCCTGATTAATATAATGTTAAAATGTTTTGGTATACCGTTAACTATATTTCTAAAAACCTTACATTGTTTGTGTTACTCTATGTACTAAATTCGCTCACTTTTGTAGTTGCACAGTTAAAGTTCTGTTAATTTTTTCGCAAATGGTAAATGCGTTACAATATAGAAGGTGAATTAAATACGACAGATAATTAGAAACAGTTGTTTAAAGAATTAAAATTCCTTCTGGTGCTAGTTTATATTGATAATATTATTGATTTCTGGAAAGGATGTGTTTCAAAGTTGTGGTTTAAAATATATTAAAATGTATTATTTAAGTTTTTTAATGAGAAAAAGCTGCAGCTGTACACCTGCCCTACTTGGTTGAACTTCATCAGTCTGGAAAGACGTACAAAAAAAATTTTGAATCAGGTCAAAAAAATTGTTTTCAATGTCCTTAACCATATACAAAATTTTAAGACTATTTCCAATGTTAGACGCAAAGAAAAGACCCGAAAAACTTCAACAGAAATAGACCGCTGAATTACTACCGAAGAGACCCAAAAATAGTTCCACTGACATTCTACATGAAATTCAAAGCGAATACAAAGTTTCAAAGTAAACAATGCGTAGACTTTTCCAACTCTTATTGATCTTGGACAACAAATCAATAGCAGTATGTTGTTTGGAGCGATGTAACCAAAGTTAATCGCATAGATCCTGATGGTCGAAGGTATGTTCCCCAACGTATTCTATCAAGAATTTGATCCTCGCTATGTTTCACGCGTAGTGAATCATGGTGGTGGATCAATCATGGTGTGGAAATTTTTTTCCTGGAATAGTGTAGGTCCGCTCCATACGTTTGACGTAGTTTTAAAAAAGGAGAAATACGTCGACATTCCAAAAAATGTCATTCTGCTTTGGACTAAGGAGGAATTTGCCTGTTATATGGAAATTCAACAAAATAACAATACAAAGTATACGGGAAAGTTGACACATAAGTTTTTTGTTCAAAATTCCATGAATGCTTTGGAGTTGCCTGAAAAGAACTTATCTGGGTTGATGTCTAAAACGCTGTAGGTACCAATCTATGTGAAGCAGAAGTAAAGTAAATGAGTTAAGCAACAAAATACTACCTGAAAGAAAGCAATTGTTTTATAACAGTTTTTTTGCTTATAAAATACTTTCGTTACTAATTAGCTGTCGCACTCAAATCGTTGATTCTACACATTTTTGTTAAAATCTTCAAAAAAAAAAAAAGATTTTTAATTAAAATTTTTACCAACAGAGCTTAAGTTAACCGTAAGTTTTAATAAAATTAGTGAAAAAGCAATAAATATTAGTGATTTATTGGAAAATAACATCATTGACTTCAAACTATGTAGCGTTTCTAATTAATTGTCAGCAGCTGTATATGTATATGAATTTGTGTATGTCTATATATATGTATGTACATATACATATATGGAATTTACATACAAGTCGCTATAGTAACGAGACTTGTCTGATTTTTTGGCGAATGCGTGCAATTTTTTAAATTGTTTTTATTACATGGTGACAGTTATAAAAAAATAATAACAAAAACTACCGTTAGTGAAAGTGTAATGTTAGTAAATATATTTATAAAAAATAAATAATAATATAAACAGAAATATAAATAGTGTCAGTGATAGTGCTGCAACCAAAACGGTTTTTTTTTATAAATGAAAAAATGCAACAAATATAACAAAAGAAGACAAGCTGTCGCCTTCGATAATTTACCGTTAATTAAGTGCTCTCGAAATTACGTTCTTAAGTAACGGCTTCCAATGCAGTGTTTATGTAGAGTTGAGCGGAATCGGAGGTGAAACGGAAACAGAGTTTTTGAGACTTCCGAAAAAAGTAAACAACACAACAGGCCAAAAGTAAACCGCTAATTGCAGGTACTTGTATGTGAGTGTGTTACTTAACACTTGGATTTGTGTATTTGTGAATTTATACGCGCTAAGTTAATTGGCGGCAAATGTTGATGCTGACGTTGACAGTAACGTAGTCATAACTCGGTCAGTTGGTCGCGGCTGCGAAGCATAATTAATGATAAAAACAAATATGGCAAACAAACACATACACACATATAAATAGAGAAACTAAAAGCGTGCAATGCCGTAGGGCGTTCGAGCGACGTCACATGATTGGTAGAAAAGTAAAGCAACAGTGCATTTGAGTCTACGTTTACTGCTGAGCGTGCAAATATATTATTAACAAGTAAGGAAGGGCTAAGTTCGGGTGTCACCGAACACTTTATACTCTCGCATGATAAAGTGATAATAATTTACATATTTTTTTTTATTTTGCTGTTAAATTAATTAGATCAGATAAATTTATGTACTTTGAGTATTGAATTGTATTTTCATTTCCTAATGTACATACATATATGTATATTATACAGAGAAGGCATCAGATGGAATTCAAAATAGCGCTATACTGGAAGAAGGCGTGGTTGTGAACCGATTTCACCCATATTTCTTACATGTCATCAGGGTGTTAAGAAAATATTATATACCAAATTTCATTGAAATCGGTTTAGTAGTTCCTGAGATACACCCATTTTCAATTAAAAAAAAAGCCTGGGTGCAGCTTCTTTCTGCCACTTCTTCCGTAAAATTTAGTGTTTCTGACGTTTTTGTTAGTCGGTTAACGCACTTTTAGTGATTTTCAACATAACGTTTGTATGGGAGGTGGGCGTGGTTATTATCCGATTTCTTCCATTTCTGAACTATATATGGAAATGCCTGAAGGAAACGATTCTATAAAGTTTGGTTGACATTGCTATAGTAGTTTCCAAGATATGTACAAAAAACTTAGTAGGGGGCGGGGCCACGCCCACTTTTCCAAAAAAAATACGTCCAAATATGCCCCTACCGAATGCGATTCTTTGTGCCAAATTTATAGGTTTTCGGTTTCCGCCATTTTGTGGGCGTGGCATTAGGCCGATTTTGCCCATCTTCGAACTTAACCTTCTTATGGAGCCAAGAAATACGTGTACCAAGTTTCATCATGATATCTCAATTTTTACTCAAGTTACAGCTTTCACGGGCGGACGGACGGACAGACGGAAAGACATCCGGATTTCAACTCTACTCATCACCCTGATCACTTTGGTATATATAACCCTATATCTGAAGGTATATCTTTTAGTTTTAGGACTTACAAACAACCGTTATGTGAACAAAACTATAATACTCAACAACTTTGTTGCGAGAGTATAATTATTATTATGATGTGAACACTGGCATACACAAGTGTGTGTGTATGCCTTCTTTAGGGATTGTTGTAATTCAATTGGTATTTGTTTTGCAGTTTTAATTGCGTATATTTAACGCTTGAGTGATTGTTTTAAGCCGATCCAAAAATGTGATTTGTCAATTAACATGTCATGGAAGAATTGGGAAATTAATGTTATTTATTGTTGATAAAAAAATGTGGAGCAATTAAGTCGAATCGGCATATGTTTTAAATCAACAATTACAAGAACTGGAAATGGTGTAGTGCTATAATGTGTTACATAATATATAACTTAGCTAAAATAAAAAAATATTAATTAAAATCTTAAAATATTAGAAATAAATTTAAAATCAAATTAATTTAGTTAAAAGTAAATACAAATACTTCGGATTAAAGCAGAATAAATTAAAATAAAATAAATAAAATAAAAAAATTAAATTAAATTAAATAAATAAATAAAAATATATTATATTAAAAAATACAACAAAACTAAATAAAATATTTACATCAAACTTTATTCAAAAACTCAATAATTGTTTGTTCATTTGTTCCAAGTGAGCGATTTAAACTGAATTGCGCTGGCTTATTACCTGAATATAAAAGTTTATATACATATGTGCAAAAACCGTCAAGTTTTTCGGACTTAGGAGGGTTGCCTTTTATTTTTCATGATTAGAGAATAAAAGTAGGTATTAATCATAGAAATTAGTTTTTTTATTTTTAAAATATTTTTCATTAAGATCTATAATCTGTTTGAAATATTTCGAAAATATGACTTCTTAACCTATCAACCGCCTCTTTAGGTGTCAAAAAACGTTGATCTCCTAGTTTATTTTTAAGGTGCGGGATTAAAAGGAACTCATTCGGGACCAAGTAAAGACTTAACGAAGGTGGATTTGTGAAATCAATGCTTTGAGTGTCGTGAAGTGCAGTTGCTTCCATAGATGTGTGAGAACTCGCAATGCCGTAGTGAAGAGGGATCGTTTAGCGAGTGGATTTCCTGATTTCTTGAATGACAATTGGCAAACAAATGGTTAGACAAATTGTGTGGGATCTACCGTGAACAAATGTTTTACAGTCAAATGTTCAGTCAATATTCAATGGTTCCACTAATGCTAACAATTGTTTCAATTTCACCATAGGTCACATGATGTTATTGCATATTTGAAACGACCTTCACGGCACCCTTCGCCTTGATGTCATCTACGAGCTCGATTGAATTAATCAAACTATCGATGCTCTGTTGATGTTTTAAACCACATCAAAAGCGCAAAAATATTCGTAATTTCATTCCATTTTCTGGCCGAGATGAATATTTTAAATTACTGTAAATAACACAAATAGCGCTCTTATGCCAAACCGTTCTGACTAACATCAAAAATGTCCGATTTTTAGTGTGCTAATTGCTCGGTTGCAACACTACATTTACCAAATCCCGAAATATAAAGGGCAAAGGCAACATATTTATTTGTATACGTGGAAAAAAACAGTATCCTTCACGAGCTTACTCAACCTTTGAAAATAGTGTCTAATGAACTCAATTATATAGTATGAAATATTTATTCTTTTAAAAAATTACCCCTAATGCTGGTGTAGAAATTCAATAAATAAAAATTTCTTTTGGCGAATAGTGCTCTTTATGACTAACTCCATCAATGACTTGAAACTGCGGTTAGAACTCAGTGAGCACTACTAGACAAAATTATGTATCAATATACTCAAGGGGTAGAGTAATATACTTCTTCTTCTTCCTCTTAATTGGCGTAGACACCGCTTACGCGATTATAGCCGAGTTAACAACAGCGCCAGTCGTTTCTTCTTTTCGCTACGTGGCGCCAATTGGATATTCCAAGCGTAGCCAGGTCCTTCTCCACTTGGTCCTTCCAACGGAGTGGAGGTCTTCCTCTTCCTCTGCTTCCCCCGGCGGGTACTGCGTCGAATACTTTCAGAGCTCGAGTGTTTTCGTCCATTCGGTCAACATGACCTAGCCAGCGTAGCCACTGTCTTTTAATTCGCTGAACTATGTCAATGTCGTCGTATATCTCATACAGTTCATCGTTCCATCGAATGCGATATTCGCCGTGGCCAACGCGCAAAGGATCATAAATCTTTCGCAGAACTTTTCTTTCGAAAACTCACAACATTAAGTCATCGGATGTTGTCAACGCCGATGCTCTGCACCATATAGCAGGACGGGAATAATGAGTGACTTATAGGGTTTGATTTTTGTTCGTCGACAAAGGAATTTACTCCTCAATTGTTTTGCTTCCTTGTCCAGTCTGGAGAAAGCAGAACTAGAGGTGCGGGTGTTGAGGCCAATGATATCAATATCATCGGCATACGCAATTCACTTTATTAAATTATATAATTAAATAAAATTTTGAATATATATAATATACCATAATATATACTGAAAAATCATTATTTTATTAATCTACATCATTATAACAAACGTAGCAAACAGTGTATTTTAAAATATGCATAGAATCAAAAGAAGTTTCTAAATGTATATAAAATTTGTGTGGTCTTCTAGAATTTTAACCTTGAAAACAGTGCATATAATAACTGAACAAAAGTAGTTAAATCCGAAATTCGACACATAAATATCAAGTGAATAAAGTATTTTAACATGTGATTACTTAAATCAGATCTTCGATTAACGGTAATAGGTAATAATCTACGAATAATGTGTGTCACGTGATTTGAAGGCTAAAGCGAGAAATGTGCGAAATAAAAATAAAGGCAATGGCTTCACATAAGAAAGCCTTTGCTCTGGAGTGATATTATTACTTAAAACAACAATATTCCGGCGGCGAGTCAATTTCAGTACAAAAACTTGCAATTACATGTGTCAATAGATATGTTTAACAAAACCTAAAGTGTTAAAGATATTAGAGAAGAGTGTATACTTCAATGAAGCCGGAGTGAAAAATTTAACTAATTAATTAGAGTATAGAATATACTTAAAACGACATCAGCGCACCTTTAGTTATACAATATATGTATGTGTACATACATTAATTTGACTGTATGCAACCACTCCAAGTAAATAGTTTCGTAAGTATGTAAATATCAAAGGATTAAATTTAAATATAACATAATTATGTGGAAGGATATAAAATGTTACATTTATATACTAAATGTGTATTGTCTTGGAAATGTTTGAATGTAAATATCTGTTTGTTTGAGATTTATGATCCTTGCGTTGCGTCATTGCAATGAATTTCAGTATGAAAAATTGTTGTTAAAAATATTACTGACATACTACTACCATATAATATGTGTATATACATAAGTATATATATATATATATACATCTGTAGTTAGGTTAGTATGGTAGCCTAATGAGCCACGCATACTGAGTTTTTCTGGAAAGTAATAGGACTGGATTCGGTAAAGAGCGTTCCTAGCTAACGAACGAGTGGCTGATAGTTGTCGCACCTGGAGAGTGAGGACAAACATTTTCGCGCGACGTGTTTCTATGGGTGAGGTACGCGATTAAATTCTGTGTGAAACTCAGTAAATCTGCGACAGAGATGTTTGATATGACCAAGCAGGCTTACCCAGATGTTGATTTAGCAAGAAGTGGTGTGCTTCGGTGGCACCACGCCTTTCTGGAGAGCCTCGCCTAAATAAGGGAAGAAAGAGCAAGTCCAAAGTTAAAACGATGCTCGTTGTCTTTTTTGACATCAAAGGCATCGTCCCTCATGAATTTGTTCCTCCTGGACAAACCGTCAACGCCAAGTTTTACGTGGAAGTCCTCAGGAGTCTCAAACGAAGTGTCAATCGGGTCCGACAAGACATCGGAGCAGATTGGAAGTTGTGCCACGACAACGCCCCGGCTCACACCACCTTTTTTGTGAACAGCTACCTAAACAAGGGTGACATCCCAACGCTTCCGCAGCTGCCCTACAGCCCAGATGTGCTCTCCCCCTCGGACTTTTTTTGTTTCCTTGCCTGAAAAGGCCTATAAAAGGAAAGCATTTTAAGATGATAGAGGGGATCCAAGCAGAATGCACCTCAGCTCTCAAGGCTATTCGAGAGAATGCATTCCATGACGTCTTCAATACTTGGAAATCGCGCTGGCAGCGCAGCATCGACGCAGAATGAGTCTATTTTGAAAGTTTTAAAGAATTGTAACGATTGGTTCAATCAATTTATTATGATAACTTCTACCGACAGCAAAAAGTGGATGAAATCGGAAGATAACCTCGCTCACTTTATATAACTGTACTGTTTAAAAATACTAAAAGCGCAAAAAATCTGTAAATTAATACGCCAAAGACATCATAAATTGTCTTCGAGATGGTAAGAGATGGCTTTTTGGAAATCAGTGTGTATGTGAAATCACATATCATCATCATCTCGGGATCTAAACAACCGATTTCGACAAAATTTAGTACTTAGTATTCTTGTCTTATTCCTATATTACAGTGCAAAAATGAAAACTTCAACCACGCCTACTTCCCATACAGCACAATTTTAAATTCCACTTGATTCTTTCACTTTCCAGTAAAAAAATCGAGAGTAGTTAATGTAACGCTGAGAATTCCTTTGTATGTAATATGCCATCTTATGATTAAAAAATACCTAAATACAACCGAACCTGTTCAAGTTCCTAGGTACCGAATATGTGGACCCCAGTGTCTATAGTCGACTTTTGACCGAAAATATCGGTCAATGTATGGGATGTACAATTGAAATTCAGAAAGAATCATTTCCTGGCAACTGTATTTCTGTGTATCAAAATGGTTTAAATCGTGTCAATACTCCCTGAGCCGTCATATACTTTATATAAAGATTTTCGAACTTCCAGCAAACTTTATACTGCATATATAATTCATAATAACATAAAAATAATAATAAAAAAATTGAGAGGAAACTTGACCTAGCCCCATAAAATCATAATTTTCGAACAATCCGGCTGATTTTGCTCCATATAATTGGTGATTGTACGTGTGGTACCTTAATGAAACTCAGGAAAAGTGTTTTTGGTATGTCACAATATAATATATATGTATGTATAATGATTTTCGTTTTTTGTCAAACCTCATGCTGAATATGTTGGTCAGAGTATGCGTTATACTATATATAGTATATGTATAAATAAAATTGCTTTGATTCATTTCCTCTGGTTGACGTTTCGCACCTTAAGCTATTACCATGGCTTTGATTTTTGTAAGTTACAAGAGTATAAAATATTCGGTTGAACCGGAACTGAACCCTTTCTCACTTGTTAAAATATTATGTTTCGCAGGCATATTCTAAGAACGAGTATATAGTTATTTTTCAGTTTTGCCTTTTAAGTCCATTGAGGAAGTGAAAATCTTATAAATGTGTAAATCCAATATACTTAAGAATAATAAACATCGAAGTAGAGCTTGCAATGTACAATACATTATAAAGGAAACCAGGAGGTCTACATTAAGAGTTTTCTAGTTTGACTAAAGAGTTTTTATACACGTGGTTTTCAAGTAAAAATAAAAGATATACTTATAATACATTGCTATGTGCAATTATAACGATAAAGGTTTTTCATTATCTTTAAAAATTTCCTCAATTTTCGACTATCAATGGTAGCGGACGTAAACGAGCAACTAACCAGTGGTGTTAAACGGCACGATGTCATAGGTCCACGCCATTATATAACCAAGGCGTTTCCCAAAAGTTTCTTTTAACAAATTAATTATTTCATTGGCAGTATGAGATGTAGCACAGTCTGTTTGAGACTAAAGTCATTAATCATAAGGTCTGCGTTTTTCATTACTGTAAAATTAGGTCTGAGTATAAATGAAGTTACAGCAGTCAAAAAGACCAACTCTGAAAAAACTATAGCTCCATTGAAAACCAAACGAATACATATGTTAAGGACCACTTGTTACATAGCAGTCCAAGTGCGATGTTTGTGATGCACCCTAATAGGACTGCTTACATATAATTTAAAATGTCGTGAATGATTACAGGTAATTGTCACGTGGCAGCATGATCATATTACTTTTTGTTATTATTTATGCCAAAGTACAGATTTCCTACACAAGGGGTCAGTAGTCGGTCACTACTCAACCGATTTGCTTAATTTTGTATACCCTGAACAAGGTATATTAAGTCTGTCACGAAGTTTGTAACACCCAGAAGGAAACGTCGGAGACCCTATAAAGTATTTATATAAATGATCATTATATTGAGCTGAGTATTTAGCCAACCTGTCTGTCTCCGTCTGTTAGTTGCTGGCTTATTTCTTTAAACTTTAGTCTAAAGGCGTCAAATCGCTGCTCATTTTTGAGATTGTTGTTTCAGAATCGCGAGCTGTGTGGCATGTAGCGCCATCTTGTTGACTTGTCAACAGTTCAGTTCTTCCATTTTTGGCAACAAAAAGTTTGTTAGCATCTCAAAAACAAGATGAGACCACACAGCTCGCGATTCTATGGCCATTTTGAGGGAAAACTTTCGAGAACAATTCATCTCAAGAAATGGACCCGTAAGTTGACCAAGATCATATTTAACGCCTTTAGACTATTTCCACGGTCGTTCAAGTCTCGTCTGAGAAAGCCAGTTCCATTTTTAAGAAATTCGGGCTATTCGGGTCCAAATTTGAAAAAGTTGCCCAAAATTGGACTTTCCGAATGGACCATTTTCGAAAATGAAATTATCTTCAAAAGTTGATCCGCTTCAAATAAATGGCCATAGATTTTGAATTTTATCGTTTTTAAAAAGGAAAGCTTAGAACTAGCTGTGTTTTTAAGATATCGTCATTTTCAAACGTCATTTTGAAACCACATTTGTCGAAATTGCTGATATCGGACCACTATAACATATAGCTGCCATACAAACTGAACGATCGGAATCAAGTTCTTGTACGGAAAGCTTTCACATTTGACAATGTATCTTCACAAAAGTCGGCACAGATTATTTTCTAGGGCAACAATGCAATATCCGAAAAAATTGTTCAAATCGGCGTACTGTAGCATATGGCTGCCATACAAACCGAACGATCGGAATCAAGGGCTTGTATAGAAAACTTTCGCATTTTACATGATATCTTTATGAAATTTGACATGGATTACTGCTTAAGGTAATAATATAATCTCCGAAAAAATTGTTCAGATCGGATTACTATAGCATGTAGCTTCCACACAAACCGAACACATAGTTACTAAAAGAAATGCACCAGTGGAGGGTATATTAGCTTCGGTGCAGCCGAAGTTAGCGTTTTTTCTTGTTTTTTTAAATGCTCACAATTTCATAAATTTCATAATTTATTGACAATGTTATGACAAACTTTATGTGAAAAACATGGGGAAAAATTAAGAAAAAAAACCTTAATTACTTTTTTATTTATCAACATTTTTTCATGATTCTAGTAGGGACGATATCCATTTACGTACTTTTTAAGAATAAATTGGGTTTTTGTGTTTCAGATGATCAAAACATGAGAAATTGTGTCCGCCAGTGAAAAAACGCATCTCATTCACCTATCCATTTCTCCGACAGATGTCATCAAAAAATTCCAAAAAAATGTGTTTATACACTTCACGATATACCTCATGATATGTGAAAAAAGTTCTTTTGTAGAATAAAAACTTCTATGAAAAAAAATGTCAAAAAAAGTCAGGCCAGATTATCCTACTGACCCCTAAATTTCGCATTACAATGCTTGCCTTATTTTCTGGGTCCCATGCAAACGCAGAACTGGATTTCATATTGGTAATTGAATTGTTGACACCATACTGTTTGTAATATTATACAGGTATATTACAAATATATGCAAATGCGCTCGAAGGAGATTTACGGCGGTTTTCGCAGCTGCTAAAAATTAAAAGTGCGGGTGTAAGAATGTGCATAGATGTGCATATTGGTAAACAAGCGAGGATAACATGTCCTTTGTGTGTCCTCGCAAGGAAAAATTCACGAAAAATTAGAAGATGAGTTGCGCTTAAGGTGAAGAGGGGAATCACATTTTGGTGGATTTGTAATCAATTTAATATGCACACAAATACATGTTCATACATGCCTATATGCTTGTATGTGTGTGGACACAACGCTCATATGTGTACATTTTATGTGATTTTGGTGAAAAATGCCTTTGTATCTGCTTTTAATTCAGTTGCCGTTTACGTGCAAAAAAGAACTTAAAAGCAGAAGAAAGGAAGGATTTCTTGGCTCTGCATACATCGCAGTTGCATAGCTCTTGAGCTTCATATACAAACATTTGTTGTTAGGAAACGTGCTGTGCCAGGCTTCGTGGGTAGCGTGGCAGTTAGGCAATTTTAAAATGTGGCAGGCAAGCCCCGAATGGTTTAATGCCTTTTATGTGTCTTTGTCTTCCGTTTGATGGACTGTGTTGATGTTTTTACACACAGCGATTTTCTGTGCCAGGCAACTACCGAGAAAAACCCTGCAGAAAGTAAGAACACATTATGAACTCGAACAGGACCACGCTACTCCTGATGCCTGTCTGTCCGTTCGTCCCTGCAAGCTGTAACTTAAGTAAAAATAAAGATATTTTGATGAAATTTGATATGCGGGTTCCCTAGTACAAAAAAAAAAACTACGAGTTCGTATTTGGGCTTAATGGGACCAATATTAAGATTAAGATGTGAAACTCGAATATAACGCAGGTGTTCTCAGTAATAAGGGGCATCTGTGGCAAAAACTATTGAAAAAGAGAGCTTCACCCCGCCCTTTAATAACATAAATGAGATATGTACCTTTACATGTACATTTTAAACCACCAAAGCTACAACAACCAAAATTGCTCAACGCAAATATTATGAGAACTCCTACCGACAGAGTGAAAATTGGAATACAACCCCGCTCACTATAACTGTACTGTTTAAAACTACTAAAAGCACAAAAAGTCAATAAATAAATACGCCAGAGACATTAAAAGAATCTCCGAGATGGTATGGCGGGGCTTGGACCTATAGTTGACCTTTGATCGAAAATATCGGTCAATATGTGAGATATGTAATTGATATTCAGGGGTAATCTTTCTCTGACAATGGTATGTCCGTATGTCAAAAATGGGTCGGGTCAATACTTCCCTTAGACCGATACCTAATACTTCTATAAAGATTTTCGAACTTTCGTACCTACATATCGGTCAATATTTGAGTTTTCTCAATGAAAATTACAGAATGTGTTTTATACGAAACAGTATACCTTTGTGCTTAAAATAGATACAATTGGGCAAAAACTTGACTTGAGCCCCCATATAACTAATATTCGGATTTTCGGACATCCGACTGACTTTACTCTATATATGTATGTACTTAATTGCTGATGGTACGTGAGGTACCTTAGTGAAACGCTGGGGACATTTTATTAGTATGTGGCATATTAATGGTACGCGATATTGGCAAAAATAGATAATATCGGGTCAATATACGTCTGAAGCAACCACTGCAGTCGTCTTGACCCAGTATTCTAAGTTTCCTCAATTTTCAAGAAGCTATTCTTCTTTCTTTGCCAAAATGTAAATGTAAAAAGTAAATGAATTTAGCCTATACAGGGTTTCCAATACGAGTGTTTTCTTTAAAAAAATTGTAAAAGAAATTCAAATAATTTTGTTTTTTAGTGTGAAGCATAATCGATACAATTAAGTTCTGAATATAATATCAATCATATAGTCCCCACGACTTCTTTTTAGGAACGAATGACTAAATCAACTCAAGGTGCTAAATCACAACTTTTTGGAGAACATTCAATGTTACAATTTTTTGATATAATCGAATCCCCAAACTTTTATTTCCATAATTCGGTTGTTGTATGTGGGGAGTAACGCTGACACGCAACCTTGTTTTGTTGGAGCCAGATGTTGTCGAGATCAACTTCTTCCGATCGCTACCATAAATGGTTGGTTATCATCGATCTATACCACTCTCCATTAACAGTAACAGTGTCACCAGCTTTGTTTCGAAAGAAGTACGGACCGACGATTCCACCAGTCCACAAACCACACCAAATTGTCAATTTAGTTGAATATAACGTTCGTTTATGAATAATTTGTGGATTTTTTTCTCGCGAAAATCGACAGTTTTGGATATTTTCCGCGCCACTCAGATGAAAGAGAGTCTCATAAGAAACTATGATTTCCTAACGAAATCTTTACCTTTTTTAAGCTGGTTTCGGTACCTGAGTGAGAATAATTTTATAGAAGTTCCCAACTTGTTCCCAATTCTCGACAAATTGCAGCCTTTCGCAACACTTCGCGGAACGAAAAAAACGTTAACTTCGGCTGCACCCTTAACAGGTGCATATCTTTTAGTAACTATGTGTTCGGTTTGTATGGAAGCTATATGCTATAGTAATCCGATCTGAACAATATCTTCGGAGATTACATTATTGTCTTAGAAAATAACCTGTGCTAACTTTTTAAGATACATTGTCAAATGTGAAAGCTTTCCATACGAGAACGAGATTCCGATCGTTCAGTTTGTATGGCAGCTATATGTTATAGTGGTCCGATATCGGCAGTTCCGGCAAATGAGCAACTTCTTGAAGAGAAAATGACGTTTGCAAAATTTCAAAACGATATCTTAAAAACTGAGGGACTAGTTCGTATAACTATGTACAGACAGACAGACAGAGTTCAACATATTGATTATTTATTTATATACTTAATAGGGTCTCCGACTTTCCTTCTAGGTGTTACAAACTTCGTGACAAACTTAATATACCCTGTTCAGGGTATAGAAAATTACAGATTATGACATATTATAAGTGGTCAAAATGACACCAAAAACATTATCACCCCTGTTGGATAACCCGGTAGATTAACGACTCATTCATAACTAAATGAAAATAATTCAAAAATGTGGGTGTAAAATTGTTGTTATTTTTATTTCCTGAATAGGGTAAATTAAATTGGGTCGCCGTTCGTAATATCCAAGTGGTAATGTCGGAGACCCTGCAAAGTCAAATAGTTGTATAAGTTGATCAGCGTGACGAGTTGAGTCAATTTAGCCATCATGTCCGTCTGTATATATGCAAACTATTTCCTAAGACTTGGAAATATTGATCTGATATTTCGCAAATGTCCTTATGCAGTCTTTTGTAGTTTTCAAAGAATTTTTCGCCGCTGATATGAATAATAAATTATCAAGGTTCAAAATATTTAATTTAAGCCATGAAATTATTTTTGGTGTATGATATTTCAGACTTTTTTGAGTTTTTTGGAATCTTCTATTGAACTCAAAAGATTATCATATTTTGGCCTTATGCACGAGTTTATTTCAAATATTCTGCGATAACATACCTTTCACATGAGTGCCATATATTACCGAAATATTGACAAAAACAGATACATATGCTTGCAGTCCTAACACACAAGTGACACTTTTGGTTTTACAAGCCTTACATTATTTTGCTTTTATTCTATTAATAAAGACATGAAGTTTATAACAGGTATCATATACATTTTGCATTAGAAAAGAAGCGACCAGTAAGCTTGAATGAATTAGAGGAGAGACCTGACGTGTACCTTTAGTTCAGAAGAATCTTTCATCGTAATGTATAGCCTTAAGCTTTGACGCAATCAAGCTTTTAGATATATTTATGTATTTGTGTTTGGGGTATGATTATGCAGGTGTGTCTGTATTTGGCTGTATAAATTTTTTGCTCATCTAAAATGGTGGTTCGCTATCAATAATTCCTTATACATATTTAATGAAATGCGACCTTTTTTGACTTCACATTGAAATATTTACTATCCTCTCTGCTTTTCCTCGTCTTTATTTGCAGCCTTTACGCGTCCTTTTAACTAATAAGTCGCGTCTTCCGTGGATCCACCAAAAGCTGTTCATTTGCTATTGACAAATACATCGCTTCTTTGTCGCCTCACCCATTTATGTAAGTCTTCCGATCCGACGGATGATAAGCGAGCGATTGGGAAAATAAACGGCGAAAACCTTCAGTTGATTATGCAGCGACCAAACGTTGGAGTAAAACGTCACGCCAGCTGCCAGTCGTCAGCGCAAGAACGACTGTTATTATCGTGTTACTCGTGATAACCTTTCTGGTCGTCATCACTACAACCAGTACAGGTGAGGGGAATAAAAGCAAATACATTTATTTATGTTTATATGTGCATTTTAAACCATAAGTAGACCTATGCTTACATCCATACATTAACATATTGCGCATATGTACGAATGTGAAAATATAGCAGGAATGTAATTAACATTGAAGTTCATAATTGAAATTTATATATTTGTGGTTGCATCAGCACACAATTCGGTATTTAACTTGTGGTATACAGCTACGTGAACAAACATTAGGGTGCTTCTAAATCGGGAACTTTGCTATACTCAAGTTTTGTCTGCAATTGATTCTCGAAAGCGCTTCGTTTTTTCATCGGGATAATGTGATCCGACCCGTTTTAAAAAATTCCGAATATTAAACCGTGCCTGCGGAGATAAGTTAAAAATTTCCATGAAAGAACTTTGAATACTTATTTTAATTCTAACTAAGTATTATAAGTACATACATATATTAATGAAAAGTAAAAGAAAAAAGAAAAAAAAGTTAAAGACAACTCGGCTATAAACGCGCAAACGGTTTCCATGCCGGCAAAGAAGAAGAAGAATATTTAAAGAATACAAAAATTTTTACCTTAATTTTTGGATGGTTTCCAAAAATTCGATGCCTGATTTGTGATAGAGCAGGATACGCACCGAGGACGTGTATAATCGTTTTCTTGCTCTTTTCGAGTTCGCAGATACGGCTGGTCGTATTATATGAACTCCAATCGGTTTATGCCCTTACCTAAAGAGAGACCCCACAATCTGCCACAACAACCGTGTGATAGCCTCCATCGCATATAAGGTTCTATCGAGCGTATTGTGCAAAATATTAAAGCTCACCGTTAATAAACTAATTGAACCCTATCAGCGTGGCTTTAGGGCTGGAAAACCAACAATGGACCAGATATTCGCCGTGCTGCAAATCTTGACCCGTGAAAAAAAATCGACACACACCACCTATTTGTCAATTTTAAAGCTGAGGACTCTCCAGCAGACGAGAGTAAGCAATGTTCCCTACCTTTAGGAAAGCACTATTGATACGTTCTTCGAACAGTATTTTGCTCAGCCTATCTAATATAGATTTCTCGCGAATGCGGAAGAGTTTCCGGGAATGATGTGACATAGATGGCTTTTCGGAGTCCCTCCAGTCAACGATCAAGCTATCTGTCTAAGTTGATCTGCTGATGAGATCCAGGACTTCTTCCCACCTCGAAAATCTACGCGAACTCGTTAATATTAATGCAGGTTTATCGCTTCTATGACTTATACTTAGTATGAATTGCGTCTACCCTATTAAGATGTTTTTATTTTTGTTGGCAGCTGTTAGTTTCTTGAGCGTGTCTGCTCCGCGTTGTAAGCCACATAGTTTGAAGTTCAAAAGAAAATAATTCCTTTTTGTTCCACTATTACCACTGTGGTGCCTGCTGTGCTGCAATTAGAATGGGTAATGCATTTGCAAATTGTCCGTTACGTAATTTTGTAATCAACGCTGTTTTGTCAGTGTTGTCTGCGGTGTCTAGTTGTCCCGCTAGAATAGCTTTTACCCAATGTTGCCATCCCACATTCGGCCCTCCTGACATCGCATTCGACTCTGAATGCTGGCTTACACTTTTTCATATTTTTTGCTATAAGCGTAGTGCACCTGGGTCCTTCGTGATCGCCCACCTTTTCCACTTCATATCTACTATTCCCAAAAACTTGTTTTACCTTGTACGGGTCGAAATATTTTGGAATTAATTTCAAACCGGCATCATTTTGCGTACCCTTATTTATTACTAACTCACCAACCTTATAATAAAATCTTTTTTTTCTGTTTTTGTTAAAACACCTCTTATTTTCCATCTTGCTTTATTTTACAACGTTATTTTATAACGTTTAACCGAGGTGTCAGCAACCTGTTCTTTGTCTATCTTCTCGAGTTCGATGCCTACTTTCAGATATCGGCTTTTCTTCAGTTGATTTGGAGATTTTTTACGACGTGTGTCACGTTTCCAGACAGAGTATAGGGAACTTTGGGTGGTACCCTCTGTTTTTAGTACTGTAATTACTGGTGTACCTTGGCTGATACATTGTTTCCTGACTGGCGAGAAACTTAAACTTGTTTAGTTTGTATTCCTTATCTGGTTGTCTGATTCATTAGTCACCTTCTAATTACGATATCTGGGTTATCTAAAAACTAAGCCGTTGAACATTAAATTACTAGTATGCTTCGATGTTTTCTTTTTTTCATCTTAAACTTAATTTATTTGCAGTGTAATTCTAATTAACGAATTCTATAATACAGTAAGTATACATACATATGAGTATGTAAGTATATATAGACAATTCAAAAGACGAAATCTAAAATCTACTTAATTAAAAAAAATGACCTACCCTACTTTGCACGTGTACAAATACGAAGCTCGCAATGTATTTAAACTGGTCTGCAACGGCAAAAAAATTAAATCATTGGATAATCGATCTTATTTCATTAATGCGCATTTTTGTAGGCTGTGTGTAATACCACATGTTTTTTACTTAAAATAGTGTATTATATTTTAACCCCAGTTCAGACTTACAGTTATTTATGTATGTAAACTTTATCACGTTAATACGAAAAATTTAAATTTTTTATGGGACTACATGTTAGTTAATTAGCTCAATTTACAGAACCTTAATTACATAAAACAAAGACTTGATATCAGGTGAATTAATTGTCTATGAATACAACTATTTTAACATTTTGAGTAAAAAGATCGATTGAAGCTTATATTGTAGAGGACGGTATCAAAATACCATCATATCTCCGTTTTTGGATTGTAGCGATTTTAGACACCTAAGCCTTTAGGTCATTGTAAAATCACCGGGACTAAAATTCGTTACTCTATAATGTCCTCTCTCAAACATCTTCTGCTCTTAATGAAGTTACTCAGTACAAAAAGTTTTATCTGCGCAACCTTCAAGATACCGCCAAATACATACCTTCCACTGACAATTGCGATTCTTTTACAAAGTTTTGTATTCGCATAGATATTATTCTATAGTCTCCTCTTCTTGAGTGCTTCTAAAATAGTCATTGTGTGTGCCTCTAGTTCGCTGGCATCTCCGCCAATTAGACGGTGACTTGTTAGCACTCCTAATTTAGTTTTAATGCTATTAATTTTAATAGACGGCGTGTGCAACCTATGTTTCATCGAGACTCAGCTATATTTAAAATATATTTGTTGATTAAACCTCTACAAGCGGCCACAGCCATTTAAATTCCTTCTTTTTCGAATACTAATTTTACTGTTCTGGTAAACGTTAGGAGATTCTGGTATTTAATGTTGTACCAAAGGCACCACATAACACTCTATTGTATAGCCGTAAAAATGCTTATCCTTGTATTGCTTTCCGCCTCACCCCTTCCCAGTCTTCTCTGGAAGAGAAGGGAATATTTGTTGGCAAAAATGTCCGCTGAATTCTCGCCGAGGTTGTCGACTGCCAATAAATACCAGAGTTTCAGGACAATGGCTGCTTAGGTTTGACTTTTAAGTTGAGCGCTGTTTGAGGAACAACTTCTGTAGCACAGTATTCAAGTAGGAAGTCGACTGCCACGCCAACAAAATAAACCGAAAACCTTAAATACCAGTTAGGGGTACAAAAAAGGATGTTTTTTGATCAAGGTTTCAGAGTGTTTCATGGCACATTTCATATACAGCAAAAAAAATGGATCAAGGTTAACCACGGATAAGCGTGGCTGGGGCCCTCAAATATCCCAAGCTAGCTTTTGAAACATTATTATCGTTATGAATCGTAGGGGTCAACTTTTAATTATTGAAATTATAAATATTTTTTAAATAAATGCTTACAAATTCAAATATATTAGTTTTTATATTTATATTTAACCTAAGATTACTATTTTGTAAAATGATCAATAAAAATAAATATATTAAACTTTTAACATAAAACTAATTTTCTAAATGACAACGTCAATGCTGATGGCGAAGATATTGATATATCGGAGATTAAAATGCATCAGCTCAGCTCACGGGTGGCGAACTCTTCTAAAACTTTAATAATTTTGCCTATGGGTCTAAAACCGGTTTCGAGCCAACGATTTCAGGACGAAATTAAGCTTTTAGAGATTATAAAATTTGCTTCAAAATTTTTTCAGTTATCCGAATGAAATGAAATGCAAAGGTTAAGCTTGATATTATGCTGATTATTTGTCGAAATTATCAAAATCGAACAACTGTAACATATATTCGGACTCTGTATTTTCCGGTATAATACCTTTAATTATGTTAAAGCACATAATTTTGCAGAATTGTCCTCTAATATGTTATTAACAGTGATAGTGGAGATAGAGACAAATGGACCAGCTCTAATGTACATATATAAAACTGTCGAATTTTCAAAGTCGCTTAGAATCGCCAGAGCTCCCCATTTTTTATTTCAGAAGAAAAATTATTTTCCAGAAGCCGATTCTGGTTGGTTGAACATTCCAATAAAACTAATGAAACGTTTTGTTGGTTCTTTTCAGCCACGTTATTTTAAATAAACAATGTTCAAGCCGAATTCAAGTTAGTTAAACGAGAAAAAAATTTATATCTTGATTTGGATCAGTCAGTTTGTGTGACAACTCTTAGTGGCCGATATCGTCGGCTCAAAAAACTGAGCAACTTACTGAGAAAAGGATATGTGCGAAATTCCAGAACGATATCTCAAAAACTAAGGTGATTCATATATATTTTATAGGGTCTTCATCATATTATTTTTGTTCAGTTTTGTGTGGCATTTCATCACGGAAATACACCTGAACAACGTTTACAAATAGTTCAACTTTATTACGAAATTTCACGAAACACCACCAGCCATCTGGAGACCTAGCATTCATTATGGGATAATAACGCCGTTAATTCCCACACATCGCATCAATCAATGGATTTATTGAGAGATCACTCGTTAGACTTTTTTCTATAGAGAAATGTAAAGTCTATATGGATATGGCGCGTATCATTCGCCAGTTACCAGTCGAAATGCTCGAACGAGTCATCGAAAATTGAACTCAACGGATGGACCTTCTGAGACTTATTCTTGTGAAAGAGATAATCTAAAGTCTAACGAATGTTCTTCGAATGATATTTTATTTTACATTAAATTTTATTCAGACTTCGGGTAAAATATATAAACTATGTTTTGAAATTTGCTCGAACACAGTCATCGAAAATTGAAGTCAACGGATGGACCTTCTGAGACATAGCCGCTACAAACTTTTGAAAGAGATAATCTTCAAAATTTAACGAATGTTCATTCGAATGATAATTAATTTTTATGTTCATATCCTGATAGATGTACACTCCAAACATATCGGAACGTTAACATTTCTTACAACAGTATTACTATTTCCACATACATATCTCAGTGTCAATCAAATAAAACCACAAACAAATAAGGGAATCTGTGAGTGTCACCTGCATCTAACCTCTCACACTATCACATTATTGCTTCCTTGGTATCACCATAAGTGTAAAAAACACAAACTCAATGGAATGTGCAAGTTTGCAACGACCGTCAGCATTGTCACACTCCCCACTCACGCTGTATTTTCTTGACTTTTTGTAACTGATTCCCTGACTCAATAGTCTCATCGTCAGCATCATCGTTGATGTGAATATAATCTCCAAACCCCTTTGCTTGAAACAAACCGGACAAGAAGCAGGGGGCAATAGAGTCTAAAAATTATAGTATTGGGGGAGCGGGAAAACCCAGTAAGTCGGCTGAGCAGAGCTTTTACCGTTTCATATGCCTTTGCTATTTCTCAACCACAGTAGTAATTACATCTCCTTGGTTTCATCTCTACAAAGCCAATAGCACAGACACATTTGTGATTTAACTTTTTTGTTCTCCGACTTGTGCCGGCATGCAGAGAAAGGGAGACAGAGAGTTGTAAATTTCTGTTTGGCGTTTGTTGTTATGCCCGTGTAACATATTACATTGGGTAAAATTATTTTATTGAGATGTCTGAACCAAAGGCCATTTTGTATAAACTCAAGAGTAAGACTAAGAAGCATTTTGATGATGTATAGCGTTATTTTGCAGAACTGTTAAATTTTAAAACCTTAAGAAAATGCTACGATAGGAGCGATGACGATCTTTTTCAAAGGTCTGACTGTATACCATAAGTATAACGTCAACTGATTCCTGACTACACAAAGTTCCTGAACGTACTATATAAAATTTGTGCTGGAATGTTTAATTTTTGAAAGTGTGATATATAAATCGTTTTACAACGGTATCAATATCGGGTTTAATCGGTCCGACACGATACCTACTTTCGTTTAAAAGGAAAGATGTCTGATCTAGTTCGGTTTTACTGCATCATGTTTAGATACGACGATCAATAAGATTGAAGCAATAAGTCATATATCTGAATAAAATTTCATACAATGTATATTAGAGTGATTCAAAAAAACATTTTTTTTTTTCGTTTGGTACTCGGAAAAATAAGTTCCTAGAACCCTCTCCAAACATGAGTTATTAATTGTAACGGGAAGGTCCTCCTACATAGGAAATTGAATGCTCTACAAAAAAGGTCTGTGATGATTTTTTTGTAAACCCAAACGTTTAAAAGATATTAACAGTTAAAATTTGATTATTTTTGGGAAAATTTTTTATTTCTTATGAATTTTATAACTCAATGGAAAAAAATTATAGTTTTGTATGAAATTTACTGCTCTATAAAAATGGTCTCCTATGATTTTTCGATTAAGTTAAGCGTTTACTGCTATTCATCGTCAAACATCTCATATTTTTTTTTGGTTTGAAAAATTTCGACACCTTAAGAAGCCATCACTTTCAAGTTCGAATAAGTAAATAATAAATAACATCGATACTCACATTTACAAATACTGGAAATTTTCTAAACATTATGTTAAAATAAAGATTTTTATACTAAATTATTATTAAATTATATAAATGTATTTTCTGTCGTCTCTCTACGAAAGAAACACTACTTATTTTTTTATCCTTTAAAAATGAATCAGGACAAAATACTTAACAGATTTAATTACAAAAAATGTTGAGATTCGGCCCGAAATGCCGATAACTAAAGTTAACTTGATATTAAGATTTATTTTAGGTAATATACAATGTTCCGCAAATATTTTACTCTAGAAATCTGAAGAACGATATCTTTCATGTTCTTACTCTGAGCGGATAAGATTACTTATTTTTTTATTAGTAAGATGTATGTATTTTGTCGGATATTTTAAGGCAAAGCTTTTTTAACAACAGCTTCTTTCAAACTGGTTTGTTGAATGGATTGAAATTTTACTTCGCAAAGATACTTCGAATTTACAATTATAAAACTTGCTAGAATATCTTTGATGAAAAATGAGAAGAAGAAGAATAACAACCAAGCCCAACACCACTTTAAATGAAAAATAATTGTGATTGTTTATTCAGGTTATGGGCTAGAATGATTGACAGTTATATTCGGTTTAATTGTTTACGCAATCAGTCGATTAGAACCAATAAATTCTTAGCAGAACTTTAAGTCTATTTCAGTTTAAGATAAAAATTTGGATTAACATTTTGTGTGCTTAAATTCAGAAGGACAAAATTTACTCCGAAGACACCAATCGCGATTTGCATTGAAAGGGATGAACATAACTAGTTTCGTAGCCGACCGCTTCTTTATTATAAATGCATATAACGTTGGAGTTCGCTCGAGCTTCGCACTAGCTTATTCAGTATTTTTGTGCAACACATATTTACGATACTTTATTTGGTTTTTGTGCAACATCCTGCATGTGTTGCAAGTAGCACTGTTGCAGAACGTGGAGACTTTATTGAGTTTGTTCCCTGCAATTTCCTGTTTGCTCGTGCGACTTTTAGGCCATCAGTTTAAACGATGTTGGAGTTTCAAATTTAAGGGTGCAATTACATGAATGTGTCTGTGACTAGACCTGCAACTTGCACGGGAATTGCAAGAAAGATTTGTAAAAGATGCACTTGAACCCATTGCGGTTTATTACATAGCATGTGTCTCCAACAAATGGGGGCGGTGAATCCTTCTAACGGGTGTTTTTTTAAACGTGTGGTGTTCAATTATTTGATACCTTTTTGTATGCGTTCTTTTTGACAGCACATTTTTCTCTGGACATTTAAAAATGAGCCGACTTATTCCGGAACAATGTATGGAAAGTGTGAACATTTTTTACCAAAATAATATTTCGGTTAGCGTACTACGCCCAATACTGAGCCGACATAATTGCCCAGCGGAATCGCTATTCCGAGCTACTATGAATCGGTTTCTGTTGCTGTGGAGTAAAGTACTCGAATGAGTCTACCAACGCGCAACAAATAGAGCAGTACGCATCCATTTTATGGAATATTTTATTTCTCGGCCATAACATTAAATTATACTCGTTTTGTTTCTTCTTGAAAAACCACATGTCTAAATCAAACACCCTTTATCAATTTGTTACCACCAACCCCTGTCACCTCACACCATTGCCGCTAGCAAACACTTATCCGGACATTTTTCCAATCCAAGAAACAAGTAAGTAAAGAAACAACGTTGTGGAGCAAAGACAAACCCTTGCCAATTCCGGCAACTGTTTGCTCGGGCTTTCTAAAAGGTCTTTCTGGAACAAAAGCGGCAATGGCAGTGCCTACATATCTGTTAACATTATAAAGAACTCGGCGCAAGTGTTCTCCTGGTAGATTTTCCAAAGAGCCAAGACAAAGTGCCTGAAACGTTGTGAACGGCGCTGTGGCTAATACTTGAAACCCAAGCGACAGTTAACCGTAGCATATAAAAGGGTTTTAAGCTAACTGTTGAAAGAAGCGAAAGGGGTAAAAAAATGTGGAAATAGAAAAATATTTGTGAAAGAAAAAAAAACGAAAGATAATATCTAGGTGGCTGGGGCATGATTGCAGTCTGGTTTCTAAGCATTTAGCTGCATTATTACTGGGGGGACTGTAGCAGCTGTCCGGCTTGAAGTGCTTCTTCGGTTATCTACTGTTAGCATCAGCAATCATCGCATTTAACGTTAATTTCTCTAACACACAAATAAAATATTTGAATGCTGGCAGTTTTATCTGTAAATTGCCATCTCATAACTGTATATGCACATATAAACAATGTGACAAATGAATATGTAACCTGGTGCTTCATATTTTTTTATTCCTTCTTCGTTATATTTATTTTTTGTTTTTGTTCTTTCAGATGCTTCCAACTACTTTGACATCCAAGGACCTAATTTCTCGCATGAACCGCCATCGTGCATTGAATTCACCAACAATGCTGGCAGCATTGCCGATTGCATAGCGCATGATAATCCACCGGCGAATGTCGAATGGCTAGACAAGGACAATAATCCCATCACCTTGATATCAAAGGTAAGATTTATTCTGTCGAAAACTTAGATAGCGGTTAGAGTTCGGCTTGCAAATTCTGTATGCAAAACCTTCTTTATTTTTTAACTCTCTTACCTTTTTTAGTTCTCTATTTCCGTTATAAAAGCTTTCTTTATATGTTTCATAAAAATTTGAAGGCGGTCTGAAATAAAAGAAGGAAAGCCTTCACGAGGGTGGGTTCTATTGTGAGCACTGCTTCAACTACAGTTTCACAGTACCAGATTACTGTAGCGTCTTTCAAGCGGAGGCAGCTGCCATCAAGGTAGTAGTAGATGTATTGCTACGAAGTTCAGCTTTCTTCAAAGAGGTGTGCATGACCTTGTTAGCAGGAACAGCAAGCTTCTTGCACTTGTATGCGATAGACAGGGCAGCCTTACCCAATTACATCCGATTAGAAGCGAGACGGTTTTCCAATGTTCTCTTGCATTCTAGAACTGGACCTATGGACCTCCAGTGAACTCGGGGCAAGGGCTGATCGAAAAATAGAACATGTGCGACTGCGACATATTTCTGGCTCAGATTTGCTCTTAGAAAAGGCAATCTCGTCGAAATTGTAGGTGTTCTGAGCGGACAATGTCCAATAGCTTCACACGCCGTACTGGTAAATATTTTATCGTACGTTCTTTATCAGAGCTTCTACTCTAGGAAGACGTAGTGGAAACTTCTTGTTACTTTCTTCTCTATTGCTTTTGCCAAACTGAGATTGAAATATCTCAGTTGACAGCCTTCGGCGGGCGGCTGCGAATGATTTAACGCTTTAAAAAATATGTGATAAGATCAATACGCTTCGTCAATATATGAGGATCTTGGTCGTTAATAGCCTGCCTACACAGACGATGTAGTACTCATGGTCAAAGGAAGGATATCGTAACTAATTTGAAGGCCGGAAGTGACCTCGCTATTAACCAAAGCGATAATAACCTTGATCTCACCAGCCGATTCACATTGTGATAAGACTTTTATGGTTGTCAGGCCACAGTGGACCCTATATCGGTAAAATGAGAATGGATCGGGGCTCTCCTCTTCTCTTGTTAGTTGTACACAACTAGTTGGATTTCACGGAAACTTGCTCAGCACAGGGCAACCATAGGATCAGGCGCAATTGCAAGATTCCTATGGCTCAAGATCGATCTTCCTATTTGTGAGGTTCTAGCTGGTAATTGTCCTAGCGGCATACATTCTGCAAGGTCTTACCTGACGCGATCTGCACAAGTTCTACGCAGCGAGGTAAAAACATTTCAACACTTCTTTGTTGGTTGTACGCGTTTGCGTGGTCAAGGGTATAACCACTTAGAAACTCAAACTGTCTGATATCCCAATGAGCTAATTAGAATATATATTAAACGCCTCAGCAAATTGGCATTATTGGTCACAGGGTACTTTGTTGAAGTACAAGATCGGAGATCTGCCTCTAGAGCTTTACAAACCACTACATATATGTAGTAGTCCAAGTGAGATCTCTGGATCAGCCATCGAAACTTAATTAACCTTAGTTATATATATATATATTCCGGTCACTCTTAAGAATTCACGCAAACTTGGGAAACAAAGCCAATCTACAAGAATAGTAACTATTGTTTTAGTTATCGAAGCAACTTTAAAATGTCTTGCATACAAAATCGGTATTCTTCAATTGAATTTATAAAAAAACACTAATATAGAAATAAGAAAGTATGTATGCGTAGCAGTGGAAGGAATGCATTTCGCTTACAAAAAATTTGTTGCTGTTGTTAACTTAAAGTCTGTGCACCATTTAATGCAAAAAAAAAATATAACGAAATTTAAAAACTTTGAACAAAGTCTCTGGCTGGCGCAAGCACTAACCCTCAACCGGAGACACGAGCTGGGCTGCGGCAATGCTTGTACCGTATAAAAAGCGAAACAACTGCGACCAACATAAAAATTCAAATACAAAGCAGTAGCAACAAAACGACAATAAAAGCAACAATAACTTACGGGTGACCCGAAGTAAGCGCTCGGAGTTGACGCGCGGCCAGAGTCAGTTTCGCACAAATTCAATCAATAATCACTTAAACCAAACTTCCGCCATTGGTGGCTGGCCTGAGTTATTTCTACGAGTATATTGCACTGAAGGTACGGACTGTTGATTGGCGGGTGGAATCGAGTGATTGTCGTTAAACATAACAGTGAGACAGACGCGCGCAGTCGGCAAGTAGACAAATACTGGGAAAAGCGTGTTGTTGGTCAGGAAGATTAACGGGCGGTCAGACAATATAGCAGCTTCGCATTTTATTTCGCACAACAACTACTCTAGAAATGTCGAGTACGATGCCATAACAAGCAACGAGAGAGGTCAACGCTCCATTGCTACTGTTTTTACTATTGTAGTAGGTACAACAATGTGGCAATGGCAATGCGCTCAGCAGTGATGGGTCTTGGGTGTCGTCGTCTGTACGGGAGTTCTTAAATCTACCTCCTATAAAAGGGTATGTGCGAATACAATTCTCTTTGTTCTCTTACTAGGACCCGGCTCGCCCATTTGATGCACTTATCATTAATGCTTGTCATGGATTTCCGAATATCTGTACTTTCGGTGCCAATAGCCGTTATTTGTCGTAAATTTTTCCATTTCAAATAAAAAAATTGCGTTTGGTGTCTCTGAAGTACCGTAGCAACGCTCTTTCTACCGCTTACAAAAAAAAGTACGTTATTACGCGACCTTTTCTCAATTTTAGGATGAAAAGCTTTGCAATATTATCAATTTCCATTACACAAAATCACCGTTTCAATACTTTTACTCACTCTATTTCCCTCCCTTCGAAGCGGAAGAATTTCGTCAAGATGTTCATTAGTCCGTGTATCATTGTGTGGCCAGCAATGCTGTGGGTGCAATTGTTTCTTGTGACGTTGTGATCAAAGCAGGTAAGTACGATGATAAGTTGGAATTAGAAATGTGAGAAACACAATCGTTCCATGCATCACAAGTGTATTAAATCCTAAGAGAATGGTAGTCGAAACAATTTTAGTATTCTCAAGTTATTTGTCTCATTCTTTTAGAGTTGGTCAAGTTTACTAAGATAATTGCAATAATCATCTTAAGAAGAACAAATTCCTGAGCGTAGATCACAAATGTTGTCAGCAATTTGAGTCAGTTGCATATTTAATGCAAAGGATAATACCGACTCCACAAAATTTGACAAAAATTACAAAATTCCACATCCGCTTCAATGAAACTATTGGGATCTCATATCCCGAAACTAGAGTTGATATGAAGCTCTTAAAAGAAGTTCCGTTCGTAATTTCTCCTTGATCTTTGATCCTTCTCTTAAAAAGCTCACGCTTTTTTCCGCACATTCCACTCAGTCTGCATATCCCTCATAGAGGTATGTTCGCAAAGAAGAAATCACCAGAAGTAGGTACCGCATCTACTCTTCTGAAGATATGTAAGTAGCTTGAAGCTTTTTAAAAACTATAGAGGCTTAAAAGACTCACTTCACTTCTCCATCCACTTCGTCCAGCCCACATGTTGCTCGTACAGTTATGTAAGCAGAGAAAAAGCCTTCAGAAGTAGATTCCTTGTCCACTCTTCCAAAAACTAGCTTAAAGTCCAAACTTAAAAGCTGAATGGAGAAGAGGTTTAGTAGGAATAGTGTCTCCATTTACATATATCGACGGGTGTATATTGGACTTCAAATTTAGGACGGGATATAAATACATATGTCGTGGGCCTTGACAGTTCTTTCTCTCTCCGTCTACTAAACTTAGCTGGCATTTGTCAAGCGGATGAACCAGACATAGAACAAGCTTATGAAGTTGTACGGAATAACTACGGGAGGGAATAGAAAGTCACCATATTCACAGATAGCCAGGTGGCATTACTAGCCTTACCGTCGGCAAAGATTAATTCCAAACGTTGAAAACAAATGTGGAAATTCTTTAACCCTAGACAGCTAACCTTCAGTAGCCCCCTATAAACCCTAACCATTCGTCGATTTGACGAGCATTGTTAGAGTGTCTTTATTTCATGCATTTAAACAATCTTTAATTATTTTAATTGCAAATATATGTATTTCAGGAACTATTGTACAAAATAAAACATTCATTTTATATTCTATTTCAAATTGTATTTGTTGAACACATCTTTAATTAAGGCACTAGTTTTAATAAGATCCGAGAAGACAACATATTTATAAAAAAAACTTAAAATATAGAAACACATAACAGCCATTTCTTCTTTGGCGTACTTTAATAAAAACACTATAAATATTTTGAATAAGATATAAAAACTAATTTTTTAAAGAGCATTTTATGCAAAAATCAACTTTATGCTCACCACAAATTGCAGTGTTACATTTTGCGCATACCGTCTTTGTCATGCGCCTTTTTTTATAGGAACATAGACCGCAAGCTTTCCTTTTATTACTAGTTGGTGCCTCTGCTGGTTGAAGGTCATTGGTGGCTGATGGTTGGCTTTGACCTTGATTTTCATCATTATTGGGAAATAATATCTCTGTTATTTTGTTTTTGGTGTGGGTCGGCATGGTACGAATTTCATGTCGGATTTTCAGCCAAGGTTCTACAAGTTGCGAATGCAGCTTCTTCATAAAATCACGCCTAGGCAGTATTTTTTCACCCTGTACCGGGACATTGTGGCCCTATATTCATCATTCCATAGAAAATGCATCGGCCATCGATTGGTTTTTCTGCTGCATGACATTACAGAGCACATTTGATCAAATGTGTCAACACCACCTTTTGTAGAATTGTAGAACTCTATCATGCGTGGTTTTTTATTATCTGGATTAACTGAGGTAGCTGTTGATGCATGCTATATTCATCATTCCATAGAAAACGCACATTGGCCATCGATTGGTTTTTCTGCTGCATGACATTACAGAGCACATTTGATCAAATGTGTCAACACCACCTTTTGTAGAATTGTAGAACTCTATCATGCGTGGTTTTTTATTATCTGGATTAACTGAGGCTTCCTCATCACAAGAGGAAAGCATGTAAACCATTTTTGATGGTTTAGGTTTGAAGGAAAGAAGTGTAAGGGGTCCATCATACACGAACATCGATGTATTCACCTTTCTGGATGTATTGACTTCGGTGGTTTGATTATTCCTGTTACTCCTTTTCTTGTTCTTCATTTCTTCTGGAATTTCCCTTTTATTAGAACGTAATGTTCCTACAATTGTCAGCTTATAAGGCTGCTGAAGTAATTGCTTTGCTAGTGGTATTGAGGTAAACCAATTGTCCATGGTAACGTTTCTGTTCGTGCCGTGAATACTACGAGTAAGTTCCTTTACGAAGTACTCTCCCAAAGGCATCCCTCCTGTATTGGTTCCTTTTCCGAGATATGGTATACAGTCGACCATATACCTTGTGCCACTATCACACATCATTTCTAACTTGACCCCATACTTGGCGGGTTTATTTGGTATATACATTCTGAACTTGCACCTGCCGCGGAAAGCCAGTAGCTGCTCATCAACAGTAACATTTGTTCCGGGAACGTAGTTTTGGCGGCACTGGACAATAAGCATTTCCCATATATCTCTTATGGGGGTAAAAGGATCGTTTTTTTGCCGTTGTAAGCGAACTGCTCTATCATCAAAACGTAGACATAGAAGAAGGAATTCGCACCTGTCTTTGCTCATACAAGATACATATCTTGTACCACAATACTCTGAATTGAACAATTCATCAAGGGTCAGATGGTTGTCTTTCAATGCTGCAGTTAACACCATAATTCCCAACAGGGCTCTGATCTCCTCTTTGCTAGTGTTTTTTTGCGTAGATGATATTGACTCATAGTTCTGTCTTTTCATCTCAATCTCTAAGTTTGTCCATTTTAAAATCTCGTCTACTATCTGATTTGTTATGAATTGTTCAAATAACATTAGCGGGTCGACAATATCCTTTACTGCGCGAGTTGGCCCCCTGGCTCCACGTACTATATTTATTGCTGCAGTTCTATTCGAAGTTCGCCCTTTGCGCGTAGCCCAAACATGACGGGACCGACTGCGGATAGTGCTGCTTGAGAATGCCAAAATACTAGGATCGTTACCTGAGCTTAATTCGTTTGAAGCAGAAGGTGTTGCAAGTCCCGGCACATCATCCATCAAAGCACCAGAAACCCCCTCATGAATGTCTTCATCGCCCGAAAGTAATGACGACTCTTCTGACTGATTATCACTTTCAACATTATCCACCAATACAGTGTCTTCAGTTTCGCTATCGGATAACTCCTCCAATGCCCCGTCATCGTCCTCGTCCATTAATAAACGCATTATACTTTCCTCACACAGCAATCGCCTTGAAGACATGATTAAAACTGTAAAAAATAAAAAACATATATTACATTAAATCCGCTAACCATTCGTCGAAACGACAATTGGCATTATCGTAATATTTAAAAAAATATCGTACATTACCCACCTAACACGTGAAACGCCATTATCTCAGAAAAAGCTCAGCGAACACTGAGTTGACAAGCAACGTTGGGACGATCAAACCTCGCGTGCAAGAAAGGCAATGAATATTCTTTCTCGTACTCGTCGAATCGAGGAAGGTTAGCTGTCTAGGGTTAAGCTCAAGTTCAGGTACATGTTCGACAACGAAAACGGACAAATTGGCCAAATCAGAAACCCCTCTAAACAAGTCTAAGCAGAGTTAATACTAAGCCCGGTACTATTACTATTCCGAGATTAATCAATAAGTAGCTCAATACACAATTTGAAGAATTAGTTCAGGGCAACTACATGTTAGATGGCGAACGAGATATGATCAAAATATGATAAGACTAAGGACTTATTAAAGATATTCAGGAAATGTTAATATATACAAATTTACAGTTACTATAACGGGGCTTTGGCCAGTTGGAGAACATGCGTTAAAAATGGGAATATTTGTCGCAGAAATGGTTCCACATTGCTCTGTGAGTGCCCAGTTCTATCACAAAACCGACATAACACAGAATCCATCAGTTTTCAAATCTTGAAAGTCTATCTACAAACAGCAAGACGGAAATAAGTGAATTCATATAGGGTACTAAATTGTTTAAATACAATGATGAAACAAGATATTATTTAATATTTAAAGGACTTACGATAGTTTTTATAGGCACATCTAGCGCTAATTAAGTCCGAAACGGCTGCACTATCTACAAACCCAAACGCTAATATACTCTCTCTTCGACTGCAAGTTTGCGTAGAAATTTAGTCATGTATCGATTTTATCGCAATTTTTAACTTCAATTTTGAAATCGCAAAAAAGAACATGAAAAAGTTAAATTTAAGTTAAAATTGAGCGTACACATCCACGTGTATATTATTGAACACTAGTGTGAATACAAAATTTGGTTACCTTCATTTGGGTGTAGATATGTAATATACAATGTATATAAATTGCTCGCTTGGCTGCAGCTGTTCGGCCATTAGCTATGCAGGATTTCAGGTCAAAGTTTATGTTTAATTAAAAAGAAAATGTTTAACCTAAAAGTAGTATGTTTGTGCTATAAAAATACTTTCACAGAGGCAAGACAACATGCTCATTTATTTACATATACGTATGTATGCGCGAATTATGTTTTTGTGAAAGCTTTGCATGCCAAGC
>NC_065920.1:47149104-47275474 GCF_024586455.1 Bactrocera neohumeralis | reverse complement strand
TATCTTAGTAAACTTGACCAACTCTAAAAGAATGAGACAAATAACTTGAGAATACTAAAATGTTTCGACTACCATTCTCTTAGGATTCAATGCACTTGTGATGCATGGAACGATTGTGTTTCTCACATTTCTAATTCCAACTTATCATCGTACTTACCTGCTTTGATCACAACGTCACAAGAAACAATTGTACCCACAGCATTGCTGGCCACATAATGATACACGGACTAATGAACATCTTGACGAAACTCTTCCGCTTCGAAGGGAGGGAAATAAAGTGAACCGTTGGCGAGCATATGACGGACCTGCAAGAGAGAGGTAAATGTTTTAGCAGGAGAAATGTAAAAGTATTGAAACGGTGATTTTGTGTAATGGAAATTGATAATAATGCAAAGCTTTTCATCCTAAAATTGAGAAAAGGGCGCAATAACGTACTTTTTTTGTAAGCGGTAGAAAGAGCGTTGCTACGGTACTTCAGAGACACCAAACGCAATTTTTTTATTTGAAATGCAAAAATTTACGACAAATAACGGCTATTGGCACCGAAAGTACAGATATTCGGAAATCCATGAAAAGCATTAATGATAAGTGCATCAAAGGGGCGAGACGGGTCCCAGTAAGAGAACAAAGAGAATTGTATTCGCACATACCCCTTTATAGGAGGTAGATTTAAGACAGTGGTCGGCATTTCTTAGCACAATTGTGCAAACTAACTTCACACGTACGCTTACGCTCTATCGTTCAGCCGTTGTCGAGCCAGCAACGAATTAATATCACGCAAGGCTAAAGCGCAAAACCAAATATGCCCTGCGAGAAATATTTTATGATTCTAAATGCCTTTGGTGCCATGCAATGCCTTTTATGTTCTAAGTCTTTTAAAGATAATAGGGAATATATCCTTAAAAGACATTTTGTGAATTTTCATTATACTCTTAATTATTTATAAAATTTGCATAAATTTAATTCCAATTTCTCACTGCGCTACTTTGTTTTCGTGCTCACCAACACAGTGACAGATCCTCTCATGCCGACCACTGATTTAAGAACTCCCGTACAGACGACGACACCCAAGACCCATCACTGCTGAGCGCATTGCCATTGCCACGTTTTTGTACCCACTACAGTAGAAAGAACAGCAGCAATGGCGCATTGACTTCGCTCGCTGCTTGTTGTGGCATCGACGTTTCTAGAGTAGTTGTTGTGCGAAATAAAATGCGAAACAGTTGCATTGTCTGACCGCCCGTTATTCTTCCTGACCAACAACAACCTTTCCGCAGTATTTGTCTACTTGTCGACTGCGCCCGTCTGTCTCACTGTTATATTTAAAGACACTTGCTCGATTTCACCCGCCAACAGTCTGTATATTCGCTGCCATATCGAAATAACTCAGGCTAGCCGCCAATGGCGAAAGTTTGGTTCAAGTGGTTATTGATTGAATTTGTTCGAAACGGGCTCTGGCCGCCCGCCTGAACTCCTTCCTTCAGGTCATCCGTACGTGATTTTTGCTTATTTTGTCATTCTGTAGTTCCTACTTTTTATACTCTCGCAACAAAGTTGCTAAGGAGAGTATTATAGTTTTGTTCACATAACGGTTGTTTGTAAGTCCTAAAACTAAAATAGGGTTATATATACCAAAGTGATCAGGGTGACGAGTAGAGTTGAAATCCGGATGTCTGTCTGTCCGTCCGTCCGTCCGTGCAAGCTGTAACTTGAGTAAAAATTGAGATATCATGATGAAACTTGGTACACGTATTTCTTGACTCCATAAGAAGGTTAAATTCGAAGATGGACAAAATCGGCCCACTGCCATGCCCACAAAATGGCGAAAACCGAAAACCTATAAAGTGCCATAACTAAGCCATAAATAAAGATATTACAGTGAAATTTGGCCCAAAGGATCGCATTAGGGAGGGGCATATTTGGACGTAATTTTTTTGGAAAAGTGGGAGTGGCCCCGCCCCTACTAAGTTTTTTGTACATATCTCGGAAACTACTATAGCTATGTCAACCAAACTCTACAGAGTCGTTTCCTTCAGGCATTTCCATATACAGTCCAAAAATGGAAGAAATCGGATAATAACCACGCCCACCTCCCATACAAAGGTTATGTTGAAAATCACTAAAAGTGCGTTAACCGACTAACAAAAACGTCAGACACACTAAATTTTACGGAAGAAATGGCAGAAGGAAGCTGCACCCAGATTTTTTTTTTTTATTTAAAATGGGCGTGGCGTTGCCCAATTATGGACTAAAAACCATATCTCATACTCTACCGATTTCAATGAAATGCGGTATATAATATTTTCTTAACACCCTGAGGACATGTACGAAATATGGGTGAAATCGGTTCACAACCACGCCTTCTTCCAATATAACGCTATTTTGAATTCCATCTGATGCCTTCTCTGTATAATATATATATTAGAAACCAATGATGATAGCGGAATAAAACTTTACACAAATACGGTATTTGAAAAATATGTAAATGTGAGAGTATAATCATGTGAGAGTATAAAATGTTCGGTGACACCCGAACTTAGCCCTTCCTTACTTGTTACTTCCATTTTTATGTTGGAAGCAGTTGTTTTGCTTTTTCCACGGTACAACAAGTACCATGCATTGGTCGGGATGCGGCTCATGTACACGGTTTAGTGGTAGTGCTTGTGCAAGAGACTAAGTTGTTAAGTTTCCTGACCATTTTTTTGCATTAAAGGGTGTACAGACTTTAAGCTAACAACAATTAAATATTTACGAGCGAAGATTACATTTAATTGCATTCTGTCCACTGTCTCTGCGCGTACATACTTACTTATTTCAATATTAGTTTTTTATTCCCTGAACAGGGTATACTAAGTTTGCCACGAAGTTTGTAACACAGCCCTATTCTAAAAAAACCTGAGTTGAGAGGAAAAATTTGAGAGATTTTATTTATATTTATTTTTATTTATTTATCTTACTTTTTCTTTGTATTTGAAACATCCTGCGCGCTTGAAGGGAAATAAATTTCACTGCCCTTAACATCCATAATTAATTTCGAAATAAATTGCAAAGCTCTAGACGCAGAGGACTGGCTCATAGAGAGCATATAACTATTACCAACGAATTTTTGGTAAGAGCCATGCCCGTAAAAATACAAACACGCCAGGAAACGCAGATCAAAAGATATACTCGACTTCTGCACATCATGCGGCACCAATTCACCTATAAGTACTTTACATAGCGATTTTGGGAATCGAAATGTATTTATAATTGTTGTGTCTTGCATAGTAAAAGGATCGTTTTTGTCTCGTAAACCCTTCAAAATTTTCCTCCTACCCCCCAATTCCCCCTCCTCAACAATTGCCGCATACACAAAGAACAGTTCCTCCATGCTATAACATGACATCCATAACACTCAAATATTTTTTAAAAAATGTTAAATATTGAAGAAAAACAAAACAAACACAGATGTTTTGTATTATGATGGCTGCTTTCACACGTCACAGATATTTGTGATAATAGTGAGCATTTGAGCTTTTGAATTTTCGCCAGAATAAGGTAACCCTCACTATAGTGAGAAACATCACTGTAGTGAGGTTGGTGACTTTTGTGAGGGCATGAGAATAGGGCTGTTAAATTATCAGTATGTTGAGCTGAGTCGATTTAGCCATGTCCGTCTGTCGGTCTGTCTGTCTGTATATATACGAACTAGTCCCTCAGGTCTTAAGATATCGTTTTGAAATTTTGAAAACGTCATTTTCTCTACAAGAAGCTGCTCATTTGTCGGAATTGCTGATATCGGACCACTATAACATAAAGCTGCCATACAAACCGAACGATTGGAATCAAGGGCTTGTATGGAAAACTTTCGCATTTGACGTGGTATCTTCACGAAATTTGAAATGGATTACTGCTTAAGAGGGTATTCTAGTCTAGAAATTTAAACTTCGTCAGCTCATAATTTTTGAAACTTTTTACTTTTTTTAGTTTAAAATTAACAAATAGCTAATAAAAAAATGGATAGAAAAAATATTAATTGCCTTTTCTTTAGGACACTTTAAAAATTTCCTGAAATTCATGCTTCTAGACCAAAATACCCCCTTAAAGTAATAATATAATCTCTAATGAAATTGTTCACATCGGATTACTGTAGCATATAGCTTCCGAACAAACTGAACGATCGAAGTAAAATACTTGCATTGGAGACTTTTTCAGTTAACAAGAAATATTCTGCAAGTTCGTCGTGGTTCATTCCCTATGGCAATGCTACGCCAGCAACGCCCCTTGTGACCAAAAAATTAGCTCAGGCGTTTAATTTTTGTTCAAATTAGCTCTTTGGGATAACTGAAAGTGTGAGTTTATACCTGTAAGTGGTTATGCACAGTACAATCGCGGTACAATCGACAAGAAAGTGTTGAGATGTTTTTACCTGCTGCGTAGAGCTTGTGCAGATTGCGTAAGGTTAAACCTTATAGAATGGATGACGCTAGGACATTGGTGAGCTAGAACTCCACACCTAGAGAGATCGATCTTGGATCCAAAGAATCTTGTGACTGCGTCTTAACCGATGGTAGCTCAGCACTGAGCAAGTTCCCGCGAAATTTAGGTTTCAATTAGTAGAGAAGAGGAGAGCCCGACCCATTCTCAATTTACTGATAGCGCGATTAGCGTACCATTTATCGCCTGCCCGTAAGCTAAACAGTTTCCTGCAGTTCAACTGTGGTCTGACACCCATACCAGTCTAATCACAAAGTGACCAGGCTAGTGAGCTCAAGGCTAGTATCGCCGCTTTAGTATCGGAAGTTTATTTCCTTAATTTTTTCAGCAGATTGTTCACGTCCAAGATCCATAGAAGAGAAGCCCTTTGCGAATAGTTTATTTCTATAACCGGGCAATAGAGAAGAAAGTAAGAAGAAGTTTCCACTTCGCCTTCCTGGAATTGAAGCTCTTGTAAGGAGCTTCCGACAAATTTTTTTGCCGTCCCGCTTGTAAACCTAGTCTGAGCCTGAAGTAGGTCGCAGTCGCGTTTGTTCTGGTTGTCGATCAGCGATTAGCCAGAGTTCATTGCAGTTCCATAGGTCCAATTGGATGAAACTGAGGTAAAGCTGCATTGCCGAGAAAGCTCTTTGAATACAAGTCTAATATGGAAGAAACTTGCTGCTACTACTAACAAGATCATGCACTCCTTGACTACTTTAAAGCGCACAGTCAGTGAGCTCAAAGTTGGCTTTTGCAGTGAATGCACAACTCTCTGAAGAAAGTTGCACCTCGGAGCAACACATCGTGTACTAACTTGAAGGCAGCCGTCTCCGCGTGAAAGACGCCACATCACCATAGTTTGGTAGTCTTTAACTGTAGTTAATGGGAATCTTCCTACAGAGATTTAATATCCTACCCTCCCCCTTAACTTCGATCCATCCTTGAAGAAGCTTTTCCTCAATGCCTTTGTTCTGCACAGAAATCTCTCGTAGATGTCTGAGCAAAGAAGGAATCGACAGGAGAAGGTTCCGTGTTGCAGTGATTTAGATTATATGGGATTCAATCGAAACAGAAGCCGCCATAAAAGCAAAAAAATGTGTCGTCAACTTACCCAAGACTGGAATATCTCTTCTTATTTGAGACGTTCTCCAACTTTGGATGAAACATGTAAAGAAAACTGTTATAACGAAAATAGAGAACAAGAAAAGGTATGAGAGTTAAAAAATAAAGAAAGTTTTGCTTACATGTTGCATGCCTAACTGTACCCGCTATCTAAGTTTGAGACAGAATAAATCTTAACTTTGATATCGAAGTGATGGGATTATTGTCCTTGTCCAGCCATTCGACAATTCGGCGGTGGTTTGCCATGTGCTATGTAATCGGCAATGCTGCCAGCACTGTTAGTGAATTCGGTGCGCTATGGCGGCTCATGCGAGAAATTAGGTCCTTGAGTGTCAAAATAGTCGGAGGCATCTGAAAGAATAAGAAAAAAACAAGTAAGGAAGGGCTAAGTTCGGGTGTCACCGAACATTTTATACTCTCGCATGATAAAGTGATAATCGAGATTTCATTATACGTCATTTACATATTTTTCAAATACCGTATTTTTGTAAAGTTTTATTCCGCTATCATCATTGGTTCCAAATGTATATGTATATTATACAGAGAAGGCATCAAATGGAATTCAAAATAGCGTTATGTTGGAAGAAGGCGTGGTTGTGAACCGATTTCACCCATATTTCGTATATGTCATCAGGGTGTTAAGAAAATATTATATACCAAATTTCATTGAAATCGGTCTATTAGTTCCTGAGATATGGTTTTTGGTCCATAAGTGCGCGAGGCCACGCCCATTTTCAATTTTTAAAAAAAGCCTGAGTGCAGCTTCCTTCTGCAATTTCTTCCGTAAAATTTAGTGTTTCTGACGTTTTTTGTTAGTCGATTAACGCACTTTTAGTGATTTTCAACATAACCTTTGTATGGGAGGTGGGCGTGGTTATTATCCGATTTCTTCCATTTTTAAACTGTATATGGAAATGCCTGAAAAAAACGACTCTGTAGAGTTTGGTTGACATAGCTATAGTAGTTTCCGAGATATGTACAAAAAACTTAGTAGGGGCGGGGCCACTCCCACTTTTCCAAAAAAAATTACGTCCAAATATGCCCCTCCCTAATGCGATCCTTTGTGCCAAATTTCACTTTAATACCTTTATTTATGGCTTAGTTATGACACTTTATAGGTTTTCGGTTTCCACCATTTTTTGGGCGTGGCAGAGGGCCGATTTTGCCCATCTTCGAACTTAACCTTCTTATGGAGCCAAGGAATACGTGTACGTGTAGTTTCATCATGATATCTCAATTTTTACTCAAGTTCCAGTTTGCACGGACGGACGGACAGACGGACATCGGGATATCAACTCTACTCGTCCCCCTGATCACTTTGGTATATATATAACCCTATATCTGACTCTTTTAGTTTTAGGACTTACAAACAACCGTTATGTGAACAAAACTATAAACTCTCCTTAGCAACATTGTTGCGAGAGTATAATAAATAAAAGGAAGAAGGAATAAATACGAGTGAAGCACTAGGTTACGTATTAATTTGTCACATTGTTTGTATGTGCATTTACAATTATCACATGGCAAATAACAGATAAAATTAGTAGCATTCAAAGATTTTATTTGTGTGTTAGAGAAACTAACGTTAAATGCAATGATTGCTGATGCTAACAGTAGATAAACGAAGAAGCACTTCAAGCCGGACAGCTGCTAAAATCCTCACCAGTAATAATGCACCTAAATGCTTAGAAACCAGGCTGCAATCATGCCCAAGCCACCTAGATATTATCTTTCCTTTTTTTCTTTCACAAATATTTTTTCTATTTACACATTTTTTTACCCTTTCGCTTCTTTCAACTGTTTGCTTAAAACCCTTTTTATGCTTTGCTTTACTGTCGCTTGGGTTTCAAGTATTAGCAGCAGCGCCGCTCACAATGTCTCAGGCAGTTTGTGTTGGCTCTTTGGAAAATCTACCTTACCAGCAGAACACTTTCGCCGAGTTCTTTATAATCTTAACAGCAATGAAGGCGCTGCCGTTGCCGCTTTTGTACCAGAAAGACCTTTCAGAAAGCCCGAGCAAACAGTTGTCGGAATTGGCAAGGGTTTGTCTTTGCTCCACAACGTCGTTTCTTTGCTTACTTGTTTGTTGGATTGGAAAAATGTCCGGATAAGTGTTTGTTAGCGGCAATGGTGTGAGATGACAGGGGTTGGTAGCAACAAATTGATAAAGGTTGTCTTTTTTAGAGATGAGATTGATTCTGGCCATAAAGCCCACAGTTGCTATGACTTTTTGAGGGTATTCCGGAGTTTCCACAACGACTTGTGGATTATCATCTCTCTAAGTGCGTCGATTTTGTTCCTTAACGTACAACGTAAAGTAAACAAGATTTTCCTCTGCAAATCGGAGTCATTGGCCGTTTGATTTTGGTCTTTCGGCTTAAATTCTGGCAGGCTTAAAAAGCCGCAAACCAAGATCCTTTCGTAAAATCTTTCATAGAATGGATGGATACGGCTCTAGTTGTTGCGAGCGAGTGAACTCATTAGGATTTTCTTTGTTGCACAGTAGCGTCCACAAGCTGCTAGCTGATAGAATCCACAAGAGTAAACGTGGTCCGAAACCGATACATAATTGCTCAAAGTCTGTTCAATTTTTAAATTGTAGACCAAACTGAGTACAAATCTAGTAAGAGCTGTCAAAAAGATCACCTACAAAAAAGCATAAAATAATTGAAAACCACACGTCTGAAAAAACACCCGTTATAAAGATTCATCGCCACATTTGTTGGAGACACATGCTATGTAATAAACCGCAATGGGTTCAAGTGCATCTTTTACAAATTTTTCTGTAATTCCCGTGCAAATTGCAGGTTTAGCCACAGACACATTCAAGTAATTACACCCTTACATTTTTAACTCCAACTCCGTTTAAACTAATGGCCTAAAAGACGCACGAGCAAACAGGAAATTGCAGGGAACAAACTCAATAAAGCCTCGACGTTCTGCACACATGCAGGATGTTTCACAGAAACCACATAAAGTAACGTAAATATGTGTTGTACAAAAATACTGAATAAGGTGGTGCAAAGATCGAGCGAATTCCCACATGAGATACTGTTACTGGGGTCGGCTACGAAACAATGTATGTTCATCTCTTTCAATGCAAATCGCGATTGGTGTCTTCGGAGTAAATTATTTTCTTCTAAATTTAAGCACACAAAATGTTAATCCAAATGTTTATCTTAAAACGAAATGGACTGAAATTCCTACTAGAAATTTATTGGTTCTAATCGGCTGATTGCGTAAACAATCATTTAAGACTGACCATCATTGTTCGTAGTTTAACCGAATATGAGTGGCAATCATTCTAGCCCTTGGCCCGAATAAAGAACCGCAAATTTTGTTTCTTTTAGGGAGGCGTTGGGTTTGGTTGTTATTCTTCTTTTTCTCATTTTTCATGAAAGAGATTCTAGCAAGTCCTATAATTGTAAATTCGAAGTATTTTGCGAAGTAAATTTCAATCAATTCAACACACCAGTTTGAAAGAAGCTGTTTATAAAAGCGCTTTACTTTAAAATATTCGACAAAATAGATCTTACCATTAAACAAGAAAATAAAAATAAAATGTTTTTCACACTTCAAGAGTAAAATGCGTATGGATTATTGTTTATTATCTAAAATAAATCAGATCATGTTAACTTTAGGCGAATTGTCGGTATTTCAGGCCGCATTTGAAAAGTTTTTGTAAAGTATTTACACGGTTAAGCTTCTCCGTACTCTGTCCTAAGCCATTTTTAAAGGATAAACAAGTAAGAAAGGGCTAAGCTCGGGTGGAACCGAACATTTTATACTCAGTCACCAATAATATGAAGGAAAGTCAGCCGTATGTTCGAAAATCCTTGTAACGATTATATGGGGGCTTAAGGGGCACTGTTATATGTAAAACACGCTCTCTTCACTTAGACAACTCACATATTGGCCGATATATCCAATATAAACACACTTGGAAATTCGAAAATCTTTATGTTAGGTATATGAGGGCTCAGGGCCGTACAGACCCGATTCAACCCATTTTTAACGCAAAGAGTTACTATTGTCAAGAAGGGATTCCTTCTGAATTTCAATTAAATATCTCACACATTTTCCGCCAGAAGCCAACTATAGATATTGGGGTTCACATATTCGGTACCTCGGGTCTTGAACAGTTTTGATTGTATTTGTAAAATTTTTAGTGGCATACTGGCATTAAGGGCATTATTCCTGCAAAATTTTGTTCCGTTTTATTAAATACTTCTTGATTTGTGTACTGGAAAGTAAAACAATCAAATAAAATTTTAAATTATGTTATATGGGAAGTAGACGTGGTTGTAGTTCGATTTCGCCCATTTTCACACTGTGGTATAGGAAGGCGATAAGAATGCTATTTTCTAAATTTAGTCGAAATCAGTCTGTCGGTTCTCAAAATATGGGATTTCACCAAAAAGTGAGCTGTGCGTGATCATGTATAATTTTGAAAACGGCTCTCATAAAGCCTTCTTATACCATCCCGGAGGAAAAATTTGATGTCTCTAGCGTAATTAGTTATTGATTTATTACGCTTTTAGTAGTTTTGAACAATACCGTTATATGGGGAGGTAGTGAGGTTATCTTCCAATTTCATCCTTTTTCACACTGTCGGGAGGAGTTCTTATAGTATTCGAGCTTGGTAAATTTGGTTTTGTACTTTTAGTAGTTTATGAGATATGTATGTATGTACATTAAAATTATTGGATGGCTGGGCCACGCCCACTTTTTAAAAAAATTTTACTCACAGGTGCCCCTTGCTACTGCGATCCCCTGTGCCAAATTACAGTTTTATATCTTAATTAAGTGCTTAGTTATGGCCCTTTATATGTTTTCGGTATAAGGCGTTTTGTGGGCGAAGAAGTGGTCCGATTACGCACATCTACGAACTCATTATTTTCTCTGTACCAAGGTATACAGGTTCATGTATACCAAGCTTCATTCAGATATCTCAATTTTTCCTCAAGTTACGGTTTGCGATGGCGAACAGACGAACGGACAAACAGATAGTCACCCGGATTTCAACTTTTCTCGTCATCCTTATCATTTATATATACATAACCCTATATCTATCTCGCTTAGTTTTAGGTGATACGTACAACCATTATTAGAACAAAACTATAGTACTCTGTAGCAAGAGGTCAAAAAATAAGGAATTTTTCAATCGTAGATAGACGATAGAGAAATCGATATTTTGAACACAATTTAAAAAGCCTTCCAGTAATTATAAATGTGTGTATCGATGTTATATATCATTCACTTTTTCGAACTTGAAAGTGAGAGTATATTATGATAATTATGAACCCTAAACCGCGTTGTTTCGAAACAATTGCCAAACATATACGTAGAGTAATGAATTAATTTATTATAGATTTTGGCGAACCATTAGATTAATAGTAAACTGGTTTGAACTTCATATATGTACATATATTAAGCCTCTTTCCATGGCTACTATGAAGGAGCTTCGACTCTTTTGGTATTAGAATAGCACGACATGAACAATTATATTGATACTGATCCTAGTCGCTTTAGCAGCGCTGTTGCATGAATCCATGGGAATATCCCGGTTTTACTATCAATAGTATGTATAAATAGAAAGCCCATTTAGTAATGTTTGTAACTTCTCATGACGACTTACATCCTTTTACATTGAAAATATCGTGGTCTTTATGGAATTTATTGTATATATAATTAATTATTTCACGAAAAACAATTCCGATTAAAAAAACTCATTTTTGTTAATCTCAGTGCTTGTGAGTAGTATTTACTATTTAATCTATACATTGTATGAAATTTTAATGTATGCTACAATCTTATCGATCGTCGTATCTAAACATGATGCAGTGAAACTGAACTAGATCAGACATTTTTCCCTTTAAACCAAAGTTGGTGTAGTTTCGGACCGATCCAACTCGATATTGCTACCGTTGTAAAACGTGTTATACTATATCATACTTTCAGTTCCTTAAACATTCCACTACAAATTTTATATAGTACGTTAAGGAAGTTTGTGTAGCCAGCAATCAGTTGACGTTATACTTATGGCATACAATCAGACCTTTGAAGAAGATCGCCAATGCTCCTATTACAGTATTTTCTTACAGTTTTAACATTTAACAGTTATGAAAAATACGCTATACAGTCGTCAAAATACTTCTTAGCCTTACTCTTTAGTTTATATGAATAGCCTTTGGTTGAAATATCTCGATTAAATGATTTTACCCCATTTAATATGTTAAATGAGCATAACAACAAACGTCAAACAGAAACTTACAACTCTGTCTCTCCCTTCATCTGCATGCAAGCAAAAGTCGGTAAACAAAAAAGTTAAATCACAAGTCTGTCTTTCCTATTTGTTTTGCAGAGATGGAGGCAAAATTAAACTGAAACCAAGAAGATGTAATTACTACTGTGGTTGAGAAATTGCGAAGGCATATGAAACGGTAAAAGCTCTGCTCAGCCAACTTCCTGAGTTGTCCCGCTGCACCAATACCATCATTTTTAGACTCCTTTGTCCCATGCTCATTATCCAGTTTGTTTCAATCAAAGGGGTTTGAAGATTACATTGACATCAGAGATGATTCTGCTGATGAAGACTATATGGCTGATGATGACACTATTGAGTCAGGAAATCAGGTACAAAAAGGCAAGGAAATACAGCGTGAGTGATGAGTGTGACAGCGTTGCCGGTAATGGCAAAGTTGCACAGCCCATTGAGTTTGAGTTTTTTACACTTATGTTGATACTAAGGAAGCAATAATGTGCTAGTGTGGGAGGTTAGGTGTAGATGGCACTCAAAAATTCAGTTGTGTTTGTGGTTTTACTTGCTATACACTGATGTATGTGAGCCGATGCGTTGTCGTGGTGCAACTTCCAATCGGCTGCAATGTCTTGTCGGACCATTCGTCTGAGTCTGTAGAGTTCAAAAATTAAACGAATACTTAGTTGACGGTCTGAGCTCAAAACTTTGCGCACACAATTCACATTGTCGGTAAAGTCGTTTCGGAGGAGTACGGTTACTAACATTGTGACATGGAAATTTTATATATTAGAAGTCGTGTTAGTTACACCATTTATAACTCAAGAACGACTAAACTGATTAGGCTGAATATTGATGGGAAGGTAGCTTAGAACCAGGGTAAGCACATAGGATATTTTTATCCCTTTATGGCATAGTTCAATTCAATTCATAAATACAAAAATTATATTTCAAATCAGAACCAGGCAGTTCTTTTTAGGACGAACCCGTCGGATATATTTAGTATCACAACAAAATATAGCATTGACATTTTCGTCGTCAAGGAATTGTGAATACTTTGCTAGATTATGGGGGAAGCGCGCAAATGCATTCATAAAAACCAAACGCAATATTTAGTATAAAAATATAGAGGAATAATTGCAGTGTAGATGTAACGGTCTATTATAATTTGAGATATGCATAAATATTTTCGAAGCATTGCAGAGAGCAGTGCAATATTTAAACGGGAACGATGAAGTATATGCCTACAATTTCAAACTGTTAATTCCCAAAAATAATAAAATTGCTAAATATTGGGGATAGTAGAATAGCACTGCAACCAAATACACAGTGCAATGAATTAAAACTGGCTCAGTAATCATTCGATGAATAATATACCGATTTTTTTGTCTTTCCATGCTTGAGAACCGTTTCATAATATGCAGTCCACTAGGCTGACTATCGATTGGACTAGGTTGATTTCACTGGAGCACAGCCCAAATTCAACAGTATTTTCCCCCCAAAAACCAATGCTTTCTTAACGCACGAAATTCCTTTTGATTAATTTTTTTGTAAACTAACACAAGTTGGTTCACCAAAAACGCTATATCTCCTTAACTAATAGTCATAATAAATACCATCTATATTAGTAGTACTACTATCAGGCACAGTAAAACGTGGACGGGTCCTCTAGTATTATATAATATTTATAATATATAATGATTACAGTTGATTTAAATGTGAGCTTTTGTATCAGAACTCAAACTGAGTGAAGAAATATACATTGAATTAAAGGCGACACAGTAATAGTTGTACCCTGTAGAGGGTATTGTGGCAACCCCAAATGCAACTCTGCAAAAAGCATAGATATGGCAACCCAAAAACTGCATAAGCTGTCAGCTTGACGAACCGCCATCTTTCCTTCTTCTTGGCGCATCATCCGGGCAGCAAGCACTTTCCAGCAGTTTCACTCTCCTTTTTCATTCTTCAACTTTGTATCAGTTTTTGTATTTTGAATAAATCTTAAATTATTGTGGACATCCCACATATTGGTGACCCCGACGTGATCGAAAAATGACGGAAGAAGAAGCGGCAAACCAGGTAATACAAAATTTGCAGCATCGGGGCCAATTGGCAGAGGACATCCAAACCCGCAACGTGGAAGTGGCCAAAGTTTCCATCAGGATCCCACCATTCTGGCACGCAAAGCCAGAACTGTGGATGGCGCAGGTCGAGTCACAATTCATCGCTGCAGGTATAACGAGCGACAAAACAAAGTACCACACCGTCGTGGCCGCGATCGAAAGCAACGTGCTAGCCCAAATAAGCACCATAATTCTTAATCCACCGAACAGTGAACTGTACACCACGCAAAAAAATGGAATAATAACACAATTCGCGGACTCGGAGCAAAAACGTGTAAAAAAGCTACTGTAGGAACAAAAGCTCGGTGATATGCGTCCATCACAGCTCTTGCGCGAAATGCGAAGTCTAGCCGGCAGCGAGATCAACGATAATATACTAAAGTCCATTTGGATGAGTCGGCTACCTTCCAACATGCGACTAATAATTTCCATTAGCAACGAACCGCTCGACAAAGTTGCCCTGCTCGCGGACAAAATATGTGAGGTTAGTGACACCCCACACGTACACGTGGTCGAAACTCCAGATACAGCAACACGTAATCAATCCAGCATCGAGCAGCAGCTAGCCGAAATCAGAATCAGTCGGTCTAGAAGTCACAGCAGAAGCCGTCCTTCGTCACGATCCGGTACGTAAAACAACAATTCGATTGGTTTGTACTGGTACCATCACAAATTTGGTAACGATGCCAAAAAATGTCGTAGCCCTTGCGTGAAAAAGTTAAACTAACTAGTCTGTCGTCAATGGCGGTCGACGACAGGCTCAACGATAAAAACCGGCGCATAATCGTCCGAGACAAAAAATCCGCAATAAACTTCCTCATCGACACGAGAGCTGAAGTCAGCGTAATTCCATCGACGCAACAACAACGTAGATGCCCGGACAAAAACAACTACCTCTACGCAGCAAACAGGTCCACTATAAAAACTTACGGCGAAAAGACTATGTTCCTCAATCTGGGTCTACGCCGCCAATATTCCTGGAATTTTATTATTGCCGATGTGTCACAAGCCATCATCGGAGCTGATTTTCTATCGCATTTCAACTTAGCAGTCAACCTACGACAACGCAAACTCATCGACGACGTCACAAACACCAGCAAACTGTGTTCAATATCAACAAATAAAAAGTAGTTTCAAATTTATCTTACGCCAAAGATTATCAGCCATTCGAAGACATCACGATGGAAAAGTCTTCAGTCAAAAAACCACAACACTTTGTCACGCGCCATATCGTCACCAAAGGACCACCAGTCCTCTCTAAACCGAGACGCTTATCTCTCGAGAAGTTAGAAGCCGCAAAAGCCGAGTTGTATACTCTTGCTGAACGCAGGCATCTGTCGTCCATCGCGCAGCCCATGGGCAAGCCCGCTGCACATGACAAAGAAGAAAAACGGCGAATGGAGGCCTTGTGGGGATTTCAGGCGACTAAACGTCGTCACCGAGCCTGACAGGGGGTACCCTGCCACACCTGCACGATTTCACTCATTCCCTGCATGGTTGCAAAATTTTTTCCACACTTGATCGGAGTCGGGCCTACCACCAAATTCCTGTGGAGCCGAACGACATACCAAAGACTGCAATTACAACGCCATTCGGCACGTTTGAATTTCCGTTCATGTGCTTTGGTTTGAGGAATGCCAGTCAAACGTTCCAAAGATTCATGGATCACATCTTCCGTGAATACGACTTCGCCTGGCCATACCTCGATGATATTTTGATATCATCGAAGGATATGAATCAACATCGTCATCATCTACAGTTAGTATTTAAAAAGCTACGCGAGTGCGGCCTTGTTATCAACGGTTCGAAATGCACACTTGGTCAGCCGCAAGTTGAATTTTTAGGTTTCAAAATAAACAGCAGTGGAATTTCACCCCCAGAAGAACGAGTACGGGCAATTCAAAATTTTAACCTACCTTCGAGAGTATGTGATTTGCGACGCTTTCTCGGTATGGTAAACTTTTTTCGCAGATTCTTGCCTTGCGCCGCACAAAGGCAAATGACATTATTGAACCTCATAAAAGGGAACAAGAAAAACGACAAATCGCCAGTTGATTGAACAGTTGAAGCAAAGGAGGCATTCCAACAATGCAAAAGTGACTTATGCAAAGCAACTTTACTCGCTTACCCAAAACACAGGGCGCAACTCATTTTAACGGTTGATGCATCTGGAGCTGCGGTAGGAGCTGTACTACAACAACTCGACAACGACCAGTGGCAGCCACTAGGTTTTTATTCCGAACGCCTTACTGAAACACAAACAAGATACAGCACTTACGATCGTGAACTATTAGCGGCATACAAAGCAGTCAAATATTTTCAACATATGCTAGAAGGAAGAAAATTTTTCATCCTCACCGACCACAAGCCATTGCAGTACGTGTTCCAGCAAAAGCTTGAAAAGGCATCTCCGCGTCAAATGCGTCATTCAGAATTTATCGCACAATTCACAACAGATATTCGGTACATCCCCGGAAAAGAAAACGTAGTAGCTGATGCAATGCCACGTATTGACGCCATTCATACTCCAAGCACCATCGACTTCGCCAAACTTGCGGAGAGTCAAAAGTCTGACTCAGAGCTCAAAGACTTACAAGACTCGAATACCAGCCTATTAATCAAACCTTTCACGATTCCAGGCACCGCTGTAGACATCTTCTGTGACGTAAGCAACAGCTTTCGTTTCGCAGAACAGCTTTCGACTCCATACATAACATGGCACACACCGGCGCCGCTAAAACAACTAAATTGATTGCAGAAAAATTTGTATGGCCGAGTCTCAGAAAAGATTGCCGCTTATGGTCCAGGCAGTGTATCCCGTGCTAAAGAGCTAAAGTGCAGCGCCACAACAGAGCACCGTTGTCAACATTCGCGTTACCAGAGCAACGATTGGACCACATAAATATGGATATCGTCGGACCACTACCAACTTGCAAAGGTTATCGATACTGTTTGACAATAGTCGATCGTTATTCCCGATGGTTAGAGGCACTCCCGCTCGAAGACATGACGACAGAGACCATCGCTTTCAATTTCTACACGCATTGGATCGCTAGATTTGGAGTACCGAGTAGAGTAACAACAGACCAAGGCAGACAATTTGAATCTACACTATTCCGAGAACTATCGAGACTTTTAGGCATCAAGCACCTTCGTACCACTGCGTATCACCCCGCGTCAAACGAAATTATAGAGCGATGGCACAGATCATTAAAAGCAGCGAAAAAATGCTACATGACAGACAACTGGGTCGAAGTTCTCCCACTCATCCTCCTAGGTTTTCGTTCCTCATGGAGAGATGATTTAAAGGCGACACCCGCAGAGATGATTTATGGAAATACACTTCGATTACCTGGCCAGTTCTTTGCCGAAAAACATACGCACAATGCCAACGAAGGTGAATTCGTCGAAAATTTACGCATACGCATGCAGTCATTAAAGCCGTCACCAACTACAAGCAACTCAGCGCACGTACCGTTCGTAGAAAAGAACTTACACTCAACAACATCAGTCTTCGTGCGAAACGACTCAATTCGTCCACCTCTTCAATCACCATACCAGGGACCATTTCCCGTAGTCGAACGCGGCGACAAATTTTTCAAAGTCTAAATCCGAGGGAAGGACGTAAACATTACCATCGACCGGTTAAAAGCAGCTTTCGTAGCCGAAGATTACCAAACCCCGTCGAATCAAACAGTTCAACACAAAGAGTACCAAACAAAATCTGGTCGTCGAGTACGCTTTCGTCTTCCCGAAGGGGGGGAGGGATGTGGCAACCCCAAAGTAATGTGGCAACCCCAAAGCATAGTGCTAACAACTCCCTGTCTAGTTGGCAGAGACACCAACAATGAGAATTGTATAAAAATTCAAGGTAAGGAGACTGTAGAAAACCATCTATGCGAATACAAAGATTTGTATAGTAAAAGAAACACAACTGCCGGTGAAGGGTTTCTTGACGGTATCTCGAAGGTTGCACAGATAAATCTTTTTGTATTGAGTAACTTCATCAGGAGCTGAATATGGTTGAGAGAGGAATAAATAAATGAAGGATTTTAGTCCCAATAATTTCACAATGGGCTTCCTGAACGCCTATATGTCTAAAATCGTTCCAATCGTTAAAATCAGAGAGACTAATAAAGAGATTTATGACGGTGTTCTGATGCCGAATTTTATAATATAGGCTTCTATGGATTTAAGTAATACCGATATTACTCAAAATTCTAAAATAGTTGTATTCACGAATAATTGATTTACCTGATGCCTGGTGTTAATTTTATGTAATTGCGCTTTGTAAATTAATCTACTTAACTAACTTGTAATCCGCACTTTGTTTCCCATAAAAAATATTTTATTTTTCGTCTTAACATAAAATGAACTTTACATACAAGTACTTTAAAAACTGTAAGTCTCAACTTGGGTTGAAATAAAATGTTTTAAGTAAAAAAACGTGTGATATTACACTTAGCCTACAAAAATGCGCATTAATAAAATAACATCGATTATCCTGTTTAAACTGTTATACCGTTGCAGAACAGTTAAATACTTCTTTTTGTATGTGCATACTAGGGTAGATCATTTTTTTATACTCTTGCAAACATTTGCTATAGAGTATTATAGTTTTGTTCACCTAACGGTTGTACGTATCACCTAAAGCTAATCGGGATAGATATAGGATTATATATATATAAATGATAAGGATGACGAGAAAAGTTGAAATCCGGGTGACTGTCTGTCTGTCCGTCAGTCCGTCCGTCCATCCGTGCAAACTGTAACTTGAGTAAAAATTGAGATATCTTGATGAAACTTGGTATGCAGGTTCCTTAGTACAAAAAAGATCAGGCTGCTGACACTTTGGTTGATGTCGAATAGATAAAGCGCTTAAAATAATTAGTGAGGAAATACGAGAGTTTCCTGGAAAGAAAACCTCCCAAGGAAACCGTTGAAACAAGCAGCTTTCAGAAGAGGAACCGCTTCCATAAAGATTCGTTGTTCTGTCAAAAAAAGAAAAAAAGAGGGTAGCCAAGCTAACTGTAATATCAAGAAATTTCAGCGATGTGGCCAGGGACCGCCTCCAGGTATCTATTATAAATGAAACCTCTTCCTCGTAGAACACGACGTCAGATTGTCGAGTCTAACTCTAAGCTACGTGCTCTATAATCCCGCGATAGCACCCCTTAAGCACATATCCGATTCGGACATCCAAAAGAGACCTTGTGCTTGCATTTGGATACCCCTGTAGAGGAGCCAGGTGAAAAAACTATTCCGGTGCATAAAGCAGCAAAACGGTGTCATCGACATCATCATGCAGGAGCCTCTGGTGATAAATGACACCGCTAAATTGCTGAATAACAGCAATTACAACATTTTTTACAACGGAACGTAGCTAAACTAATTCCTATCAATAAAGATATAAGTGCATTTCTTGTTCTAATTACAGCACAGCAGACACCACAGTGGTCACGACGAGAACGTGCCACCTGACTAACTCAAGAAAATAAAAGATGTCAATACAGGAAAAGACATCCCAATAGGGTAGGGTTTCTCGCAAACGCAAGACACACCTTATGGAAAAGCTCCAGTACTTGATGTTTTAATGATTTGGCAGGTCAACTCGACTTATCCATCACTTGGGTTTCCGGTCACGGTAATATTTGAGGCAACTAAACGACGAATTGGCGAACTGAGGATTTTTTCTAGACTAGTCGGAGCTAGAGACAATACTGTGTCCGCTAGGAAAGATCAAGACGAGTACAACATGCAATTTGAACAAATAGCACAAAATAGACAGCAATAAAACTATTCTGCACTTCCTCAGTGCGTACCCTGTTCTATCACAAATCAGACATCGAATTTTTCTAAATCATCAGTTACCAAACCTTGAATTTATATGTACGGAAAGCAAACGGAGCCGAACAAAATCAAAATATATTTCTATAATCTTTTATGTTATAACAAATGTAGCTTGCAAGATATTTAACCTACTTTTCACAAAGATATTTATTTATAACCTTTCGAAGAAATAAGCTAGTTACTTAGAATTAAAATAAGTATTCAAAGTTTTTTATCCGGTATGATTTTAACGACCTCCATTTAGAATTGGAAATTCTTAACTAACTTCCATAGGCACGGTTTTATATTCGGAATTTTTTAAAACGGATTGGATCACATCATCCCGGTGTTAAAACGAAGATTTCCAAAACCATTCGCATAAAAAACTTGAATATAGTAAATTTCCCGATTGAGTATCACCCTAATGTTTGTTCATGTAGCTGCATACCACAAGTTAAATACCAAATTGTGTGCTGATGCAACCACAAATACATAAATTTCAATTATCACCTTCAATGTTAATTGCATTCCTGCTATTTTTTCACATTCTCACTCTTGTACAATATGTTTTGTATTTATGTATGGATGTAAGCATAGGTCTACTTATGGCATACAAGTATAAACAAAAATAAATGTATTTGCTTTTATTCCACTCACCTGCACTGGTTGTAGCGACGACGACCAGAAAGGCTATCACGAGTAACACGTTAATATCAGTCGTTTTTCCGCTGGCGAGTGGCAGCTGGCGAGTGGCAGCTGGCGAGTGGCAGCTGGCGAGTGGCAGCTGGCGAGTGGCAGCTGGCGAGTGGCAGCTGGCGAGTGGCAGCTGGCGAGTGGCAGCTGGCGAGTGGCAGCTGGCGAGGCGTTTTACTCTAACGTTTGGTCGCTGCATAATCAAATGAAGCTTTTCGCCGTTACTCATTTTTCCAACGCTCGCTTATCATCCATCGGATCGGAAGACACACATAAATAGGTGAGGCGACAAAGAAGCGATGTATTTTTCAATAGCAAATGAACAACTTGTGGTGGATCCACGGAAGATACGATTTACGAGAATTAGTTAAAAGGACGCCTAAAGGCTGCAAATAAAGATGAGGAAAAGCAGAGAGTAAATATTTCAGTATGATGTCGAAAAGGTCGCGTTTCATGAAATATGTAAGTTATTTTATGTATGATTTATCTCCACTACGATATTACTTGTGATAGCAAAATCGTATGGGTTACTATGTTCTGCATTGTCGGATGTTAGGCAGACATTGCAGACTGAGTAATTTGACTGCCAGCGTTTTGGGTTAACTTGTATAAGGAGTTGTGAATAGCGAACCGCCAGTTCAGATGAGCTAAAAATTTATACAACCAAATACGGACACACCTCTATAATTACACTCCAAACACACAAACATACAAATGTAAATATATCTAAAAGCTTGATTGCGACAAAGCTAAACGTTACGATGAAAGATTCTTCTGAACTAAAGGTACACGACAGGTCTCTCCTCTAATTAACTCAAGCGACTTGTTAACTACTTTCCCAATGCAAAATGTATATGATACCTGTTACTCGTATAATTTTTCATGTCTTTATTAATGCATTAAAAGCAAAATAATGTAAGGGTTGTAAAACCAAAAGTGTACCATGTGTGTAGGGATTGCAAAGCACATTTATGTGCTTTTGTCATTATCATGTGGAAGGTATGTTATCGCAGAACATTTTAAATAAAATTCGTGTATAAGTGCAAAAAGTGAGTGTACCTCGAGTTTATTAAAAAATTTCACAAAACTCAACAAGCTTGAATTATCATACCCCAAAAACCATTGAATGACTTATATCAGATATTTTGAACCTTATTAATTTATTAGTATAGTCAGCAGCTTATAATTCTTTGAAAACTACAAAACCCTGCATACATTGTACAAAGCTCCACCTACCTTAATCTTTTACTCAAAATATTCATAAATAATAAAAAACGTTACCCTCATAAAAATACTTTTTTCTTGATGTTGATCAGCATACACCTTCTGATTCCGATAATTCAGCTTATTATGTAGCAGCTGTGTGCTATAACGTGTGCAAAATTTCATATCGATATCTCAAAGTCTATGAACTAATCCCTTCTGCAAATATACAAACTGACAAACGGACATGGCTATATCAACTCAACCCGTCACACTGGTCAATTATGTATATTTGATTTTGCAGAGTCCGACGCTATCTCTTGGCTGTTACAAACTTCTTCTTTAATGGCCCAGCCACTGCTTACGCGATTATAGCTGAGTTTACAACAGCGCGACAGTCTTCTTTTTCGCTGTTTGGCACCACTTGGAGATTCCAAGTGAAGTCAGCTCCTCCTCACCCTAGTCTTTAAAGCGGAGTAGAGGTCTTTCTCTACATCTGCTTCCACCCGCGGCTTCCCCCGGCGGATACTGTGTCGAATAATTTCAGAGTTAGAGTGTTTTCATTCATACGGACGACATGACCCAGCCAGCGTAGCCGCTCCTAATTCGCTGAGCTATTCAATATCGTCGTATATTTCGTACAGCTCATCGTTTCAACTACTGCAAAATCTTTCTCTCGAAAGCATGTAACGCCAGCTCATCAGATGTTGTCATTGTCTATCCCTCTGCAACATATATCAGGACGAGGGTGATAAGTAACTTGCAGAGTTTGGTCTTTGATCGTCGAGAGTGGACTTTACTTCTCAATTGCTCACTCAGTACGAAGTAGCACCTGTTGGCAAGAGTTATTCTGTTAATGGTATGTCTGTCGACAGTGACTTGAGAGACAAGTCGCGTATGCGACAACTTTTTGTTTGATGGCATGAGATATTTCGTCTTACCTTCGTTTACTACTACACCCATTTGCTTTGCTTTCTTATTCAGTCTGGAAAGAGCAAAACTAACGGCTCGCTTGTGGAGACCAATGATATTTATATCCCCGTGTTCCCGTGGTATCGAATGGCTCGATTCTGAATGTGCGTTTGATATAACTGAACGTCAATTTACATAGTCGCATTAGTTTTGCGGGGATATCAAATTCAGATAGCGGTATAAAGGAAAGATTTAGTGCATGGTGAATATCTGGTCAGTTTTTGATTTTTCAGGCCTAAAGCTACACTGATGAGGTCTTTTTGGATAGTGGTATTTAATCTTTCACACAATACGCTCGATAGAACCTTATATGCGATGATGAGAAGGTTGATCCCACGGTAGTTAGCGCAGATAGTGGGGCTTGCCATTTTGTGTATTGGGTAGAGCACACTAAAATTCCAACCGTCGAGCATGCTTTCGTCCGACCATATTCTACAAAGGAGCTGTTGCATGCTCCTTATCAGTTCTTCACCTATTTTTGACCTACGCTTCGGTCTTGAAAAATTCTATTAGGCGCCGCATCTTTTGGTAGAATTTTTCCTGTTTTGTCTGCAAATGCGTCTCACTTAACTCTTCAACTCTCGGTATATGTCCAAAATTATTGGGCAACATTTCAGACTTATACTTTAAATCCAGAGAGAATATAGTCAAGATAGTAGAATTCCTGAGTGCTTCAAAAGGATTGATTGGGCAATACTTTCCTTAAGCCCCACACACTTAATATAAAGATTTTCGACTTCTGGGTGACTTAATGTGAGTTATCTTAATAAAACTGAGAGAACGTGTTTTTCTAGTCAGGGTGCACTGTTTTGGTTAGATTGAACAAAACCGAATGAAAATTTGCCTTAGATCCAACTAACAAGCCTTATGTACTAGAAATTATTTCCCTGGCTTTAATCCTTGCAAGTTGCAATAGTTTGAAATGTTCGAACTTACTTTCTTTCTTACTTGTTTTTCATGGTATTCGGCAGTGTTTGCAATCCATTATGGAAAGAACTCGAAAACTGTGTTCATCGTATTCATTCCTGCAAAAGAAGCCGTGATAGAGCATCCACTTAGCTTATTACGTTTTCCGAAGGAGTTTGTTGCATTCTGAACGAAACGTCGGAGGCCATAAAAAATATTCATAAATGATCACCGTACTAAACTATTGGTCTGTCCATTTTCAGATTTTGAGGTATTTATGTGAAATTTTCCTGAATAATCGGTTGTATGTTAATGTTGGCTGATATGGCCGTTTCAGACAAAAGATCAACAATATATCTTTGAATTAAATTATTACAATACACCTTTGTATATCAAAATTTGTGTTAAATTTCGTATCGGTATCTCAAAAGCTGAAGAAACTTGTAAAAACGATGGCTCGAAACCGTTTCTGGAATCATAGGGTTTTATGTATGCAAGTATATGTGAGCGAATTCCGAGGTAAAAGGTACAAGCGAGGAGGTTTTGAAATTAAAGTTCTAAATAAACCATAAATGGCGTACTTTTTATAACCCATTTGACCACATACGAGTACACTTAGCAAAGTCGTGTACAAACGTTCCGAGCTGTATGCTCTGCAAAGGGGAGCACTCTGTATTGAGCACGACTTGCCCAAAGTACCCCGTGATGATGAAGTATCTAAGTAAATGAGGATACTACAGCTAAATCTAAATCATTGCGCAGCAGCACAGGCTTTGATTGGCCAGACAATCATAAAAGAGGGCATTGATGTCGCTATACTAAGTGAACAGTACTCCCAGCGTCCGGAAAGCACATGGATTGCAGACAAATCTGGCAAGGCAGCAATATGGTCCTGTAAAGGTCAACCTTTTAAGACCTGCTCCAGAGGAGCCCATAATTGCTTCACATGGGCGAATATTCAGGGGATTTATTTTGTAAGTTGCTATGCTCATCCCAGCGCAGCAATGACAGAATTCGAAGATTTCCTCTAGAACCGATTTCCGCTAGAACAAGTTTTCTCCCGTTATATTAAATACTTTTTGAGTTTTTTTACTGGGAAGGGAAAAAATCAAGTGGACTTTAAAATTTTGCTATATGGAAAGTAGGTTTGGTTGGAGTCAGATTTCGCCCATTTTCGTACTGTGATAGAGGAATAAGAGACCACCACGTAATAAATTTAGTCGAAATTGGTTGATCGGGTCTCGAGATATGTGATTTCACCAAAAAGTGGGTAGTGCCACACTCATGGCACACAGCGGCTCCCATAAAGCGCTTCTCATAAACTCTCGCAGGTAAAATTAAATGTCTCTGGCGTATTTAGTTTCAGATTTTTCGCGCTTGTAGTAGTTTTGAAAAGTACAGTTATATGGGGAGTGAACGGGGTTATCTTCCGATTTCATCCATTTTCACACTGTAGGAGAAGTTATCATAATATTTAGGCTACACTAAATTTATTAGAGGACGAGATAAGATTTTAGAAATATTTTAAAGATTTTGGAGAATTTTCCTACTGAATTTTGTTTAATTCAAAGTTCGTCACGATTTAAATAAGCTACTGTGTTGAAAGGCTATAAAGATGATTTATAAGATTTTAGAAATATTCTAAAGATTTTGGAGAATTTTCCTACTGAATTTTGTTTATGAATGACGATTCAAAGTTCTGACTGATAAATAACATAGATAATACGAAGAAGGCAGAACCTAAAATCTACATATTACATATACTAGGTCAGCTTAAGTTTCTTCTTGTGTGTAAGTAAGCTAATAACTTCAATAAAAATATTCGAAGGAGAACATGGTTAAGAGGACGTAGTCGAACTGTCCCGAGCCGTTTATATTAGGTTATCAAAAAAGTCTTGCGGTTTTTCGCTAGTTGGCGCTGAAAGCGCGTAGTTCTAGTTTTATTCGTCGCATCGGGTCATGCTATACCTTTTGAAAGCTCATTCCACGCGCTAACACGTGTTTGATTGATTGTCGTTTCTTTTAAGTCGTTCGTGAGTTATAGCATCGCAAACATGGAGCAAAATAAAGAGAAAATACGGCATATTTTACAGTACTACTACGATAAAGGCAAAAATGCATCTCAAGCCGCCAATAAAATTTGTGCAGTTTATGGACCCGATACAGTTTCCATTTCCACCGCACAACGATGGTTTCAACGTTTTCGTTCTGGTGTAGAGGTGGTCGAAGATGCGTCACGCTTCGGAAGGCCTGTCGTCGAAAATTGCGATAAAATCGCTGAATTGGTCGAAAGAGACCGGCATAGTAGCAGCCGTAGCATCGGTCAAGAGCTGGGCATGAGTCATCAAAAATTCATTTCAATTTCAATAAATAAAAAAAAAATTCCATAAAAATAACGCAAGACTTTTTTGACAACCCATTATTTTATTCTCTTCTAATCTGCCGTATTTGAATTTAATTTTAACTCTATTATTAGTTTTGTTTTAAATTTATTTCTAATAGTTTTAGTTTCTTATATTTTAATTATTACTGTTTTTATACTCTCGCAACAATGTTGCTAAAGAGAGTATTATAGTTTTGTTCACATAACGGTTGTTTGTAAGTCCTAAAACTAAAAGAGTCAGATATAGGGTTATATATACCAAAGTGATCAGGGTGACGAATAGAGTCGAAATCCGGATGTCTGTCTGTCTGTCCGTCCGTCTGTCCGTGCAAGCTGTAACTTGAGTAAAATTTGAGATATCATGATGAAACTTGGTACACGTATTCCTTGGCTCCATAAGAAGGTTAAGTTCGAAGATGGGCAAAATCGGCCCACTGCCACGCCCACAAAATGGCGGAAACCGAAAACATATAAAGTGTCATAACTAAGCCATAAATAAAGGTATTAAAGTGAAATTTGGCACAAAGGATCGCATTAGGAAGGGGCATATTTGGACGTAATTTTTTTGGAAACGTGGGTGTGGCCCCGCCTCTACTAAGTTTTTTGTACATATCTCGGAAACTACTATAGCTATGTCAACCAAACTCTACAGAGTCGTTTTCTTCAAGCATTTCCATATACAGTTCAAAAATGAAAGAAATCGGATAATAACCACGCCCACCTCCCATACAAAGGTTATGTTGAAAATCACTAAAAGTGCGTTAACCGACTAACAAAAAATGTCCGAAACACCAAATTTTACGGAAGAAATGGCAGAAGGAAGCTGCACCCAGGCTTTTTTTAGAATTGAAAATAGGCGTGGCGTCGCCCACTTAACCATATCTCAGGAACTACTCAACCGATTTCAATGAAATTTGGTATATAATATTTTCTAAATATCCTGATGACATGTACGAAATATGGGTGAAATCGGTTCTCAACCACGCCTTCTTTCAATATAACGCTATTTTGAATTCCATCTGATGCCTTCTCTGTATAATATATAGTACATTAGGAACCAATGATGATAGCGGAATAAAACTTTACAAAAATACGGTATTTGAAAAATATGTAAATTACGTATAATGAAATCTCGATTATCACTTTATCATGCGAGAGTATAAAATGTTCGGTGACACCCGAACTTGGCCCTTCCTTACTTGTTTTAGTTAAATTACCTACTATGTAACACACTATCCCACTACACTTTTTCTTTTTCCAGTACTTGTAATTGATGTTTTAAAAACTATGCCGATTCAACTTAATTGCTCCATATAATTGCTCCAATAAATAACATTCCCAATTCTCCTTTGACATGTTGATTGATAAATTTTCATATTTTCCATATTGCTTAATTTATTGTAGGTATATACAACGACAGTTTTTGAATCAGTTTAAAACAATCGCTCAAGCTTTAAATATTCGCTATTAAAACTGCAAAACAAATACCAATTGAATTGCAACAAAAACTAAAGAAGACATACATACACACTTGTGTATGTCAATGCTCGCAGCATAACAATAATTAATAATGTATTTGTACGCTGAGCAGGAAACGCAGACTCAAAGGCACTGCTGCTTTACTTTCGTACCAGTCACGTGACATCGAACGCCCTGCGGCTACCGGCAGACAATAACAATATTATATGTACACAAGTGGGCGCGCTCACGCTTTTAGTTTCTCTATTTATGTATGCATGTATGTGCATGTGTTAGCTTGTTTGCCATATTTGTTTTTATCATTAATTATGCGTAACATGTGACTTCGCAGCCATGACCGACTGACCGAGTTATGACTGCGTTGCTGTCAACGTCAACATCAACATTTGCCGCCAATTAACTTTGTACTTAAAAAGTAAATACACAAATACATAAACGCAAGTATTAACTAACACACTCACATACAAGTACCTGCAATTAGCGGTTTACTTTTGGCCTGTTTTGCTATTTACTTTTTTATACAACACATTAAATGCGAGTGTGTGTATTTGCTTTTGTTATATTTGTTGTATTTTTGAACAATTGGTTGTTGCGATTGTTTTTGTTGTTGAAATTTCACTAACATTTGCTGTAAGTGGAAAATGTCACAGCAAATGTGAAACATGTCAAAAGAAATTAGCAACTCTTTAGCTCACCGGCTGTCCGCCTACTCCAGCAAATTCACTGACAGCCAAGAGACAAAAATTTTACACATGAAACTTTTTTGTTATTAATTTTTTTTTCATTTATCAAAAAAATCCGTTTTAGTTGCAGCACTAACACTTACACCTTTTATATTTTTGCATATATTATTTTTTATTTTTTATAAATATATTTACTAACATTGCACTTTCACTAACGGTAGCTTTTGTTGTTATTATACCCTGAACAGGGTATATTAAGTTTGTCACGAAGTTTGTAACACCCAGAAGGAAGGGTCGGAGACCCTATAAAGTATATACATACATATATAAATGATCAGTATGTCGAGCTGAGTCGATTTAGCCATGTCCGTCTGTCTGTCCGTCTGTCTGTATATATACGAACTAGTCCCTCAGTTTTTAAGATATTGTTTTGAAATTTTGCAAACGTCATTTTCTCTTCAAGAAACTGCTCATTTGTCGGAACTGCCGATATCGGACCACTATAACATATAGCTGCCATATAAACCGAACGATCGGAATCAAGGGCTTGTATGGAAAACTTTCGCATTTGACGTGGTATCTTCACGAAATTTGGCATGGATTACTGCTTAAGGTAACAATATAATCTCCAAAAAAATTGTTCAGAACGAATTACTATAGCATATAACTTCCGTACAAACGGAACACATAGTTACTAAGAGAAATGCACTTGTGAAGGGTATTTAGCTTCGGTGCAACCGAAGTTAACGTTTTTTCTTGTTTTTTTTTTATAGCTGTTATCATTTAATAAAAACAATTCAAAAAATTGCACGCATTCACCAAAAAATCACACAAGTTTCGTTACTATAGCAATACGTATGTACATATGTAAATATCCGTATACACATACATACATATATGTATATATAGACATACACAAATTCATATATATCTATATATATTTGCACATGCAAATGTGCTTTCTTGCGCACTTCGGCAAGGTTTCTCTGACACTAACACTAAAGCACACAGAAATGCACTAAAGACACCTACACACACACCACTGTAGCAGGTGTTGTTGTTATCAAATATATCCGTTATAATTCCTTTCATTGAATATACCATTTTGTTGACAGCGCGGCGATGACTGAATGATGCAGTGGTCCAGCGAGTTGGTACCAAGCCAAAACCATGTGATGCATATAACAACAATAACGAAAAGATGCTCTTTCGAGAGCGTCTATGGTGAATTTCTGATAGGATAGCTTTGAGAAAAGACGCGAGAACACGCGAAGGATGCTCAGAGACAGCTGATAGTAAATTGTGACTCAGTAAAATGTTAAGAGCGAGCGCAATGCGGAGAGCAGGATTGAGCGACAAGCATGCTCCATGCAAAAATGAGCTTCGTCTGAGAATATGATATTGTGAAGAACGTGAGTTTGAAAATTTTTAGGACCAAAGTGAAACGTGACACGAAGAAATGCCAAACTTTTTGGACACATTAACAAAATTTAACAAAAACATGTAAACAAACGTTACCGCTAATTTAAACTTAAGGTCTATTCGGCGGTATTTAAATATTTTTTCAAAGAAATTTTATTTGGTGTTACGTCGCGGTTCCTGTCTTACCACCGCTTACAATGAATGCAAAGAGAAAAAAACGTTATTATGCGTTGTTGTTGTTTTAACGAATATCTAATTCACGTTACGATGGTAAGGGTCACTTGTATTGTCGTCGACGTCATCTAACGGTAGGCCCAAGAAACGTGCTGTTTCGACGGGGTCGGACCAGAGGGAGGAAGGTGTTAGATGAGTAGGGTTCGTAGGGCATGCAAAGAGGTGGTCTATTCTGGATAAGTAGGAGTTTAACCTGCTACAATTCCAGAACGAAGTTGCGCAAGGGTCACGCGAGTTTCTCGCGGCAGCTGGAGCTCTTCGTCTGCTATGGGTTGTGGTTTGACTCCAAGAACGCCATTCACGGGAAGGGAGTCGGTGAAGGTGTTGATGGCTCCGCTGTGAATGGCGGTCAGTACCTGTCGAAAGTTAGTTGCGTCCGAAGTCCGGTCGGCGTACTGTACGACGTCGTCGACGTAGTCAAGGAAAGACCTTTATGGGTGCTGCGTAATTAAGGACCGGCCGGCCGATTGCTTTGTATGTTGCCAACAACGTTTCTTTGTCTTTTCTCCATCGTACGAGGTTATGGAAACCCCCTCTGGTGGTTGAGGGAGTTTCGAGATGTAGAAATTAAACAGTAGCGGGGAGAGGACACCAACCTGCGGAACCCCCTGTTTAATTTTTCTCAGTTTAAATGTTTCACCTCGAAATAGTACGGATGACTGACGACCGTTCAGATAGTTCATGGTCCACCTCTTTAGCCCTGGAGGGAGCGTAGTTTTTTCAATGTCCTGCAGTAGCGTTGTGTGGTTGACCGTGTCAAAAGCTTTTGACAGGTCCAACGCTACGAGTATCGTTCTTTCGCAGGGTGGTTTCTGGTTGCGGCCACGAACTATCTGAGCGTTTATGACGCTAAGAGCTGTGGCGGTGTTGTGCACTTTTCAGAATCCATGCTGGTGGCTGGCTAGGCTCAGGTGGTGAGTGAAGGTCGGGAGTAACAAGACCTCAAGTGTCTTCACTACTGGGTAGAGGAGAGTTATCGGTCGATAAGATTCCCCTTTGTTGGCGTGTTTCCAAGGTTTCAGTAGTGGGATCACTCTTCCGACTTTCCACACATCGGGTATTTGAAGGGTGGTCAGCGACAGGTTGAGGACTTTGGTGAGATATTTTACTCCCGTCGAGCCTAGATGCTTTAGTATTAGCATGTTGATTCCATCAGGGCCAATGGATTTGGAGGATTTTGCATTGTTGATGACACCCTGAACCTCCTCATCGGTGAAAGTAAGTGGCGCGTCGTCGTTTGGCATTTTGCGCAGCCGTCGGTTAACACATCGTTTAGCTTTGGCATGACCATTGAATTGAACTTCAACTCGGTCATCATGTCTCTTCGGGTTTGACAAAGCTTTGATAGTAGCCCAAAGTAGCCTCACACCGGTAGAGAGGTTACAGGACTTCAGGTGCTCTATCCATTTCGTCCGCTCCCTTATTCGGGGATCCCCGGGATCGGCATGGCATAAGGTGCCGCGCCCGTTAGCTAAAACGGCTGTTTCGGCTTTGAAATTGGGGCGGATTTCCGCTATTCTTCCAGCAGGGATAAAGCGAGCGGTAGCTGCGTTGGTAGAGCGTTGAAGGTGCTCTCAGTAAATTCTGTGAAGCCGACCCAATAAGCTTTGTTAAAGTTAATGAAGGTGCGGTTGCCCACAGAAACAAAATCAGGAGGCTTCTCGATCGAGATAATTATGGGAAGATGATCTGATGCGAGGGTTAGCATAGGATATGCTGTTTATCAGACAACCGCTAGCAATGGTAATATCCGGCGAGCTTTTACAGGTGCCCATAACTCTGGTGGGGGCTTCCTCATTCATTGTGCAGAATGTCGAATCGTCAATCTGTTCCGCCAGCCCATACCCCTACGGTCATTTGACAGACACGAATGCCAAAGATCGTGGTGCGCGTTGTTGTGCAATATGAAGGCTAGGCCACCACCATTATCTAGCTCGCGATCTTTACGTATTACGTTGAAACCTGCACAACTCAGAAGATCTGAGCAGCTGTTTAGCTTGGTTTCTTGGACCGCAGCTATCGATACAAGTGCCCCATTCATAACTGCAACTATCTCCTCGATCTTGCCCTGGAATCCGTTGCAGTTAAATTGAAGTAGCCGCGTTTGTCGCGGGTGTCCGTGGGTGATCCTGGGGGTAAGGGAGTGACGTGTGGGTGGTAATTGTTGCAGCCGCAGGACCCGCAGGGGCGGTTGTCGCGCTGGGGTGTTGGTAGGCGACGCCACTGTTGTGAGTTGCGGGGGTAGACTCCTGCAGCATGGGGCAACGTACGATTCACTCCACTCACGCAGGCCGGACCACGCCGGGAAGTGACACCAGCCAGTACAGGAATTGCACTTGACTGATGTAACGTTCCGACGTATGATGGTCTGACACACGGAACAGACTGTGCGAGGGACCAAGAGCTGCTGGTTGGTTCTCGCACGAGGATTGGAGCGGGATGAAGGTGGGGGCAAGTCAGTGGGGGAGCTATGTTGCCTGGTTGAGCTCCTGGAGACGGTGGAGGTCCTCTTTTGGCCACTTAGGTTGAGTGACTGCGCGGCGCGCGAACAGGCAACATGGAGCCACGTAACGCGTGGTCCACTCCCTATGAGTTTTAAGGCCAGAGCAGGTCTTAAGATGGCTCCATCCATTGCATGTATTGCACCTGACCGAAGTGGAGTTTGGATGGAGCCGTTTTGCGCATACGCAGCAGAAAAATTCCTCCGGGCCCGGGGTGGACTCAATGCCAGCACGAGTCAGGAGGATACGGAGCAACCCTGCTGCAAGGCATTGCTTCAATGACGACAAACATAAATTAATACTCACCGATCCAAACGGGGTTAGATCGCCGAAAAAATAGCCTTTGGTCGGATGAAATCCGAGTCAATTTCGGTGCGTAGAACCGGCTGTTATTCTGCGTCAAAATCTTAGATATAAATAACTACAGCACGGAAAGACGTCATCATCGATTTCGCAATTTATGCCTATATTTATAACTCATCAACGGCTGAACCGATTTGGCTGAAAATTGGTGTTGAGGTAGCTTGGAACCTCGGACGGGCATATGCTACTTTTTATCGTTTTATGTTAAAAGTCACAACAATTCATAAATAAAAAAAAATTATATTTCAAAACATAAGCATGTGTTCAATATTCATGTAAGAATCATTTGAACATTTTTTTCTCCAAAAATACAAAATAAAACCACACAGCTACTGGCACGGTACAGTGGTTTTTGTTTACTTACACATATATACATATATGTATTATAGTGATAGTTGTAAATGAATAAGAAAAGTTTGAATCATAATTTGGGATGAATGCATAACAGCTGACAAATATTCCTGAAGTACTGGACAGAACAATGTAATATTTAAAAGAAACGATCAAGCATATGTTTTCTTACGTGTAGTATCTGGTTTTAGCCATCGATTTTGCAATTACATTCGATGAATGTTGGACAAAACATTACCATATGATTAGATTTAAGTCGTGAGACACGCCCTCTTCTGTTCTGCTCCTGCACTGTTATTCACTATAACAAGAAGCATATACATATATGTGTAACGATATGATGCAGACGCAGAAACTGTGAAGATGTTGTTACATCATTCATATTTATGTATGTACTATTCCTTAAGTGATTTACGATGTCATTAAAAAATGTAGATTGCCAATTTAACTATTTCATTATATTGTTATCACGATAAATGATATTCCTGAAACTGGTTTCAAATAAAATATAAAATTTTATAGAAAACAATTGTAGACAATGACCTTGAATATGTACATATACTCACTTTAATATTCATAAGTCTGCTACGTACTAGATTTATATGACTGGTTTCAACAGATCAGCCGGCGGCAAGGTTTTCGCGTAAACAACTTTTGCCGTCAAAACAAGTTCTTTGTTCAAAGTAAAACTCGTACTATATGTATAGTATACAGCTACAAGTAGCTACAAGGAACTATGGATGTATTAAGCTGTTAATATTTTCTGTCCGACTGGTCACGTTTCGTAAAATATATTGGTATATATGTAATTTAACGGTATATACCGCAAACGCCACAGGCACGCTATGAGCTTTACAGCTGTTACAGTAAGTAGGAGCCAAGAACGCAGTGTAACATACTATCAGGCGGTGGCAATGTGTCCCAGTTGCGCTTGACCTTGTGCGCGTATGAAGCTCTCAAAGCTATTTTTGCGCAACTTAAGTGTGCTTTGCAAACTTTTCTTGGCTGCTTAAAGAATCATAACACCTGCCCCGAAGAGTATTTTTCCATTTAGCGGGGACTCGTTTTCGTTTTTCTGCTCAAACTTAGCGCGTTTGTTTGACTTTGTCGATTGCCTTTTAATGATAAACCATTTTGTGACGGTGTGTGTTTGTTGTTGCTATAGTACGTCGGGTCGTTAAAAGAGTTTATAAGTAACATTCATTGAAAGAGGCAGCGGTGTTAGCAGCAACAACAACAATAAGAACACAGCAATAGCTGTTGCTAAAATCAGTATAAACAAGTAACTAAACGATATAAGAAAAACATGGAAGCTCTTATGGGAAATACATACCTTCGCTCAGAAAATTTATACACTTTCTGCCATACTCACACTTAATTTGCGACCTGCATTTTTGTAATTTTAACTTGCGGCGGCAGATTGCGAGGTGTCGTCGTATGTTGGCTATTATATATGTGTGTGTGGCATATGTTGATTATTTGTATTTGTATTTCTCTAAATATTTTTGTATATTGCTCTTTTTGTATTTTCATATAAGTACATACAATATCTTAACGAACTTGGGCATAAAATCTTGTTATTATCTTAGCTTGCACGTAATTAATACATACTTTTTTTTTAAAAAAAACGCATGCAAAATCTCATCGGTTCAGATTTGAAACGTTATTGGTTCATGACATTTCTGCGTCATATTCGGAAAGTCACAACTTTTTCGAATTTGCGACCTTCATTTTTTGTAATTTTAACTTGACTTGACGCGGCAAAGGCGTTAAATCGCATGATCTTGGTGGCCAACTGCCCATGCATCCCGAAAAATGCACTGTTTGGTGTGGTTTGTACGCTGGTGGAATTTGGATATATGCTGTGTGCAACGTTACGGTGAATGGCGATATCGTTCGATGCTAACAAACTTTGTTGCCAAAAATGGAAGAACTGAACTTGGTTGACATGTTTTCAACAAGATGGCGCTACATGCCACACAGCTCGCGATTCTATGGCCATTTTGAGGGATATTTTTGGACCCGTATTGGCCACCAAGATTGCGATTTAACGCCTTTAGACTATTTTCATATAAGTACTACAGAAATAAGCCAGCAACCAACTAGAGCTTTGGAGACAACATTTCCGAAGAAATTGGCTCGAAAAAGTTGCCCAAAATTGGACTTTCCGAATGGACTTTAAATGAAATTAGCTTGCAAAGTAAATGTCACGTTTCAAATAAAGAACCGATGAGATTTTGCAAATTTTATGCGTTTTTTTTTAAAAAAAAAAAGTTATATATTTAAGCAAAGTAGGAGGAATAATCGAAGGCCGACGTGCGGGACTTTAATCCGCTAAACCTAACGTACTCCAAACACAAGATTCTCCCACGGAACCACCAGATAAGGTATTACTTCATGGGAGTGACAAGACATTTTACGTCTCCTCTATGGCACGGACGGACTGGCGCCTATTCTGCTGTACCTGTCTTAATATTGTCGTGATGGAAGTTGCCGCTTCGCGAACAGCTTTCCACTTCTCAGAGGACTGACACATAAGTGCAGTCAAACTTTCCACCATTAAACTACCACCTAGTGCTGTTTCTAACTTTCCCTTATTTTTCGAAAACGAGGACAATAGAAAAACACGTGTTCCGAGTCGTCTATTGACTGAGTACACATCGAACAATACGGACTGACGTCATTTTGAAATTTGTATAGGTAGCTTCTAAAGCACCCATGCCCATTTAATATTTGGGTGAGGTAGAAATCCAGGCCCCCATGTTGTTTACTTATCCACGTGTGGATGTCAGGTATGAGTCTGTGGGTCCACCGTCCTTTAGTTGAGGTTTGCCACCGTTGCTGCCATATAGTTATGCTCTTCTTCCTCTCTTCTCATTTTTAGATTTCTGCAATTGGCGCTGATAGTTCATATAATCTCGCGAACTCGTCTCCCTGGGTGTCTATCTGTATCCATACTGGAGCTGCATACAGTATAACTGACCTCATCGCTTTTGCGATTAGAAGTCGGCGGCTGGAGCGCATACAGACTCTATTTGCCATCATTCTTGATAGGGCATTATAAATCGTATGTCCAATATTACCCCTAAATACTTCAACTGTGGTTGTGAAGTAATCACGCACTCGCCTATAGTGAGAGTTATTTTTTCCTCAATTTTCCTGGTGCTTACGAGCAATACTTCTGTTTTCCAAAAACTCATGGACGAAAACCATTGGCGCAGACCATTTAAGCATTCGTTACATTTATTTTGCAGGTCATCAAGTTGTTTAGCTACTGCTACCACTATAACGTCGTCCGCGTATGCGATTAGCTTAACGTTTTTTAGTTGTGGAATTCTTAGCACCCCATCATATACTAGATTCCATAAGGGAGGGCCTAAAACTGAAATTTGTGGTACTCCACTTGAAATAGGGTAGCTCTTGATGCCTTCGGTGGTGTTGTAAAAAAGTCTTCTGTTTTCAAAATAACTCAAAATGTTACTTATGAGGTACTGAGGGGCGAAATTATGGCTACCTTTAGAGCTCTATTTGGTATGCCATCGATACCAGGCGCTTTGTTGTTTTTGATTTTTTTAGCTATGGCCAATAGTTCTTCTTCGGTAACGTGCGTCGGAAATAATGCCTCGACGATTTTCTTCATGAACGAAACGCATTTGGGTTGCTGCCGCTTATTTTGGAATTTGGACATACATATTTTATAAGCTATCCCCCAGGGGTCTATATTCGCTTCTTCTCAGATCTTTTTAAAGCAGTTTCTTTTGCTATGGATTATAGCTGACTTTAGAAGCTTCTTATGGCTTTTAAAAGCTTCTTTGAGACGGTTTCCGTTTTCGCCATTTTGATTGCGTCGTAGGCGACGTCGGGATGAGTGACAGAGCTTTCTCAGCGTGGCAGTTTCTTCATTCCGCCAGTACACAGGTCTTCGGTTATTGCGACATTTTGTCCATCGCATTGTAGAGTCGCATGCTATTACCAGTTCCTTTCACAATGCGGTTACTAAGTGGATGCCTGACACCATTGCTGTACTCCAGACTGTTTCAAAAACGTCTGTATCACAATCTGTTTGCTTCCAGCTTCGTTTTTGTATAGTGTTACTGCGTGGGGGTTCCTGGTCTCGAGAGAATAAAACTTCTGCTATGATAGCCATGTGATCACTATATGTGAACATGTCTGACACCTCCCATTTAACGTGTCTCCATAGTGCGTCATTTACAAAAATCAGGTCTACTGCGCCTGCCATTATTATCGGAGATTTCTAAGGATAATTCCAGGAGGAAGTCTTCGAATTCTCTAACGGACGCGCTGGGACGAGACGTAATAAATACCTCCAATTTGCGCCCAGGTAAAACCATTTTTTATACTCTCGCAACAAAGTTGCTAAGGAGAGTATTATAGTTTTGTTCACATAACGGTTGTTTGTAAGTCCTAAAACTAAAAGAGTCAGATATAGGGTTATATATACCAAAGTGATCAGGGTGACGAGAGAGTTGAAATCCGGATGTCTGTCGGATATTAACCACGCCCACCTCCCATACAAAGGTTGTGTTGAAAATCACCAAAAGTGCGTTAACCGACTAATTAAAAAATGTCAGAAACACTGAAATTTCCAGGCTTTTTTTAAAAATTGAAAATGGGCGTGGCGTCGCCCACTTATGGATCAAAAACCATATCTCAGGAACTACTAATCTAATTAATTTTACAGCAAAATAAAAAAATATGTAAATGACGGATAATAAAATCTCGATTATCACTTTATCATGCGAGAGTATAAAATGTACGGTGACACCCGAACTTAGCCCTTCCTTACTTGTTCTCAATGCGCAGCCAACGTAATTACACAAGGTAAGTCCTATTGCCATTATTGATTGCTATTATACACGTACATACATATGTATTATTGTATATTAGTATTAGTATATTAAGATGAAATTATATTTTTTCCCAGAGCTCATTTTATGAAAATGTTTTCAATCTTTATTATTGCTTGTGGCTGCTTTGGATAGTTTCCTCTGTTAATGCCATGATATCCTGCGCTGCAACTGTTAAACTTTTTCTTTGCTGCTTTGTTTCGCTAAACTGTCACCAGCTCTTTGTTGTCTTCTGGGAAAATATAAATAGGAGGAAAGTAAATGTATTCAATGAATACGAATATCGCATAAGACGCAACCTTAAAAAAGTGGAAGGAGACTCCCACGGTTCTAGTTAAGCTTCTACTACGGTGCATTCACTTTCGAAATGAAAGTGATTGGGGGACACAGTTGCTGGAATACGCCAACTTGTTACTATTCTTAACCTCATTGAGCAATTGTTAAAGCGTAGGTCGGAAAGTGGGGATACTCTTGAGCTTAGCAAAAAAAAAAAACAACAATTGAAAGTGTTCCAATTCGGCGGAGTTACGGATCCACACTATAATGAAATCTTGCAAAAACAGCAACAATAGAAACTTTGTTTTACACGAATTTCCGCTTGCTTGTCCACATTTCAGTCGCTAGTCTGTCAGAGCACTTTTGCCATGCGAAGGAGTTGAAGTGATGGTTGTTTTTTGGGTGATTTATTGTCCATTTCCTGACTATTCGGTTCGGCGGCTTCATAGCACTTTGGAATTTCACGAAAATACTTATTTCACTGATCTGGTTCAATTAATTCCATTTGACACGTGATCCAACCACTGCTAAAGCTACATAGGTGCCAAATGAATTATGTAGAGCCAAATTTCAAAATTGTCAAATTGTTTCTGTACATCACTTTGTAAGAAAAAGTAAATAAACATAATTAAGGAAGCAATTTGATTAACCAAGATATTTTTTTCAGCATGATTATAACACCAGAGGGGTCCATGTTTATACTTTAACAAGGACTTTCAATTCTTAGGATAGACTTAGAAAAAGCATTTTACCTTGATATGGTTGAGTAAGAAAGTTGTGTAGTTCAAATATAATAATTTTTAATGCCTCTTTCGTGTTATAGATATACTTGTACATCTATACATGGCTATCGTAAATATCCGTTTCTAGGGCTTGCATACCAACCTAACTCGTTGACCCCCTTTTACGATAAAATTAATTCTCGATTAAACATCGATGCAGATTTCAGAACTTGTCTCAAAACATTAGTTATTCTCCACTTATCTGATACCATCAGGTTCCTCTTTGGCAGGCCTTAAAAAGTTTTTAAATGCATTTTAAGATCCGCAAGACGCTCGAAATCGACGCCCAACCTGTCAGCACATCTGAAAATAGAAGTTTTTGTGTACATATTGTAGAAGAAACCCTAAGTCGACAGTCAACGTACATATTTTAACTACAATTTATGGTGCACATGCTCTAGCTGTACTAACGTGCAAAAAGTGGTTTGAAAGATTCTAAAGTTTTTCTTTTGACTAGGAAGACGATTAATGTCCTGCTTGTTTAAAAAGCATTTAAAAGAAAGTATTGGAGGCATTACTGAATGAATATTGTAAACAAGAATATGAGTTCGGAAACATTCAAAAGTAAGGAGATTGGGTATCATATTATTTGAAAGCCAAGATACCTTGAAAGACTATACGATTTTGGATGTCAAACCGTAGAAGAATAAAGAACATTTATCACCACAATAAAACTCGAAGTTGGGGCGGATCTAGAATAAAATAGGGGGGGAACATTATGATTTTTTAATTGATTTAATAAACGTTTAACTTTAAACTATAATTTTATTTTTTATTCATATTTCAACATTTAATTTCCAGCATAAAATGAATACGGTGTTTGCTCACTTTACTAAATCTTTCTATTATTTATTCTGGTTCCACAGGTTGGTTTCGTAGTTTATGTTGAGGATTGCTAAGCCGTTCAATCTTTTCTGGAGCATCGTTGCTCTGAGCTAAGTCTTGATGCCGCGCAAAGAAGAAAACGATCGTTCAGCGTTAGCATTTGTGGATGGCAAAGTGCAGAGTACGTGAAGGAGAATATGAATCGACGGATATATCCTTATCGCAAGTGCTGAGGCTTTGGAAGGCAAAAAGCACTTGTATTCTCGTAGTCATTGTACCCTGAACAGGGTATATTAAGTTTGCCACGAAGTTTGTAACACCCAGAAGGAATCGTCCTATAAAGTATACATATAAATAAATGATCAGTATGTTGAGCTGAGTCGATTAAGCCATGTCCGTCTGTCGTCTGTCTGTATATATACGAACTAGTCCCTCAGTTTTTAAGATATCGTTTTGAAATTTTGCAAACGGCATTTGCTCTTCAAGAAGCTGCTCATTTGTCGGAACTGCCGATATCGGACCACTACAACAAATAGCTGCCATACAAACTGAACGATTGGAATCAAATGCTTGTATGGAAAACTTTCACATTTTACAATATACATATGTATATTCACGAAATTTGGTATATGTTTTTTTCTAAGGCAACAATGTAATCTCCCAAGAAATTGTTCAGATCGGTTAACTATAGCATATAGCTCCCATACACTGAACGATCGGAATCAAGTTCTTGTATGGGCAACTTTCACATTTGACAAGATATATTCACGAAATTTGGTATAGATTATTTTTTAATGCAACAATGTAATCTCTAAAAAACTTGTTCAGAACAGATAACTATAGCATATAGCTTCCATACAAACTGAACACATACTTACTAACAGAAATGCACCTGTAAAGGGTATTTAGCTTCGCTGCAACCGAAGTTAACGTTTTTTCTTGTTTTCATTTTCCATGGTTGTTGAAAAAGCGCTACTTCTGCTTTGAGCTTCATTTTTTCGCAGTTCTTTGTTTCCGGGCAAGATTTACACAAAACGTCTAATTAGACATTCAATGATTACAGTTAAATCCTTTTCTTCCAAATTCAGGTTAAATTTTGGTAACAGCAGACTCAAATTGAAACTTTCAAGAACTTCATCGGAAAACCGCGTTTTTTAATTTTACATGGCCGTGTCAAAGAGTGAAATGTGTGCAGAAACCCTGTAAAAGTCTTCACAGCTTTGAGATGGGTGGGTTGTTTCGATGACTCTGACGACCACATGTTTCGCGTTTTACCACTTCAACACCTAATTTTTCAACCATCTGTGTAGCATTTGAAAGAAATTCATTAAAGTGATGATCAGCATGCATTCTTCGCGTGTTAAGTGTTGCAACCAATGTTGTTATGACGTTTAATTCTTTCGCAAGGTCGATTGATTCTGTCTGAAAAATCACACATAAAAAATTCTAATAATAAATTCGAAGTTGCACAGTACTGTGACTAAATTCAACGCTTTTACTGCAGTCGTTCTATCCTTCCATTCGCTTATTTTTGTCAGTACTAGAACGATTTCTAGAGGGGTGACTGCGAATTGATGAACGGCATCATTTCTTTGTACTCCCCTTGCCTCACAAAGCTGCACAATTTTTCTGCCCAAGAATTGAGCAGAACAGTGTTACGTTTTGGTCTTCAAACTTGGAAAATGTTGTAACTTCTCTGAATATTTCAGATATCTTTCCAATCAAAGCAATTTGTTCAATTTATGGGAAAAACATGGTATCATCTCAGCGTTTGTAGCTTCTTTTTGTATTTCCTTTACAGCTCCGCGATCTCCCAACATAACAATACAACCATCTGTGCCTATTGCCATCCAGCCCTATAATTTTCATGTCTTTCAAAACCAATTGTCCTAACGCAGCTCCCGTGAGTGAAATCTCCTCGTGGTTATTTTCTTCAATGCTTATATATACAAATACTTCATATATATAATATACTTCAACACTTAATATAATTCAATACTTATGCTACTGTGATCAAATTGAAAGGTGAATTTTTAATTTATTCTTCGGGTCTTTTTGGAATCGATAAATTTTTAATTTTCCTGTAAGTTGGTAGTACTATTAGTGTCATCTATGCTAAATTTCACGGCAAAATATTCATTAGTATTTGAGATACGTGTCGTTTTATGAAGCTCTAAAAGTAAATTCTTCGATTTTTACTATGTCTGAATTTATTGAACAAAGAACGACGGACGATTTTTCCAAGTGCTATGATGACTGGGAAATTCGTTGGCATAAGTGTTTAGCAGTGGGAGGGGATTACTTGATGGAGATGAAATGGACAAAATTGACCTTTCAATTTGATTGTAATAACAGTAATATTTCCTTATAAATGTTTGTACATACATATGTCCATATGTCGCTCGTATTTGCTTTTGTAAACATACAGACAAATGTGCCAAATAAAGAATATGTGTGTATATATACATAATTATATATACATATGTATGTTTGTCCTGTGTTAGCATTGATTTATTTTGCATGTCGGTCTGTGCGCAAAAATTTGAAAATAAGATGAAAATGATTTTGAATTTTTATGACATTTGTGGCTCAGTGGAAATAATGTTTAACTTTTTACTTTTGGGAGGCGAACTCTCCCCAGTTCAGATTCGCTTACTATAGCATATAGCTGCTATACAAAATGAACGATCTGAATGTAGTGCTGGTATGGAAAACTTCCTCATTTGACAAGATATATTCATGAAATTTGGTATAGATTACTTTCTAAGGCAACAATGTAATTTTCGAAGAAATTGCACAGATCGGTTAACTATAGCATATAGCTGCCATGAATGATCGCAATCAAGGGCTTGTATGGAAAAGTTTCGCATTTGACGTGGTATCTTCACGAAATTTGACATGGATTACTGCTTAAGGTAATAATATAATCTCCGAAAAAATTGTTCCAATCGGATTACTATAGCATATATCTTCCATTCAAACACATTGTTACTAAAGGAAATGCACCTGTGAAGGGTATATTAGCTTCGGTGCAGCCGAAGCTAACGTTTTTTCTTGTTTATGTATACATTTTTGGTAAAAGTAAGAAATTCGCTGAAGCCCCTCCTATCGCGGTTTCCTAAAGTATATTTTGATTTTCTCCATTATTTCAAGCGATGTGAAAAAACCTTCAAAAGTATTTGGTTCCAAAAGAGTTGCACATGCCAAATATGTAATTCTGTGAAAGCATTTCGTTTCTAAATTTATTGCCATTGCTTCTTTATGACAAGCGAAGTAAAGTTTTCATTTTATGCTTTAGACGAACATAAGATTACAAAATAATTTCTTTCTATCCTTGACGTTGGGAGGCGGAGCCATAGAGAAACTTGAAAAACTGGTGAAGCTTTGTATAAACATACTTTTGTACAGAAATTATGGTAAAAATTAGGATATGGTTGTTAGGTGGTAGGGTTGTTAATTGCTTGAATTCACATAACATATATTGTTCTCAGTGGCGCGCATATGTATGTGTGTAACTAAATAGCATAGCATTTAGAAAGGAAATTAAGTCTACGAACAAAAGAAGACATATTTATTTAATTCAATTTGCGTAGATGTATTTTTTACGTATATATAGATATAAATTATAAAAAACAAAAATTTTATTTTTATCTTTACCCCTTCGGATCCGTGAAAATATCGTCGTACATGAAGAAACAAATTTGGAGTAAAGTTTGAATTAATTAACAGGTGGTTTTTTTCTCAAATAAATAACAAAGAAATATTTTCTTAGGTGTTTGTGTACTTACAATAAAAATTATTCTTATGGAGAATGATAAAAACAAAAAATGTTTTTTTACTACTTTTCCCTTACTCTTTCTTTCTTGCGATTCAATGCTTTTCGGTATAATCCCAGAATAAATGGCCACAATCTCTGTCTTAAAAAAAAGGCGATTCCGAGTACGCTTTTCCTTCACAGTCGTACAGTTGGACGGCACATATAAATTTCTTAGTGATGATGAAATCAGTGAGATATTTTGTTCACACATTTTAGAGAAAATATATACTATTTCAATAAGTCACTACGCAGCCCGTAACCAATAAATAATAATAATCATAATCATTGCTCTTCTATAATCTTGTTCCATATGTTATGTACTACACATATATATTAACTCATCAATGTACCTGCAAAATTAATCCTCCTATCAGAAGATGCTGTAAATTTTGCAAATTATCTCTAATTTCAGTTCTGTTTTGACATTTGTGTAGTAAACACATGCGAAATACACGTAAATAAACAATGTTACGCTACACTGCTCCAGAACGCGGGTCGGTTGGTCGGTGACTTTGGCGCAACATGAATTTCGTCGCAGATTTCCTGGTCGTCCGACGCCTACTGGAGAAACACTGCGATGTTTAGCCGCTCGCCTCGAAGAGACTGGCACAACACGAGAATCTGCCAGGCGTGGCAGACCCCGGAGTAGCCGTTCTGCAGAGAATATTGCTGCTGTTGCGACATCGACCAGACGACGTGATACGCAAATGGGTATCAGTCGAAGGTTTTTACAGCGAATTTTGGTACAAGATTTGAAGATGTTTCCGTACAAAGTCCAGACGGTGCATCAGCTTTTAGCTGCTGACCGCCAATCGCGTCTAACATACGCTCAAGCCATCCTTAATCACAAGCAAGAGGAAGATGATTTTTCATCAAAAATAATAATAAGTGATGAGGCCATTTCCATCTTAACGTAAATAAGCAAAATGATTTTTCATTAAAATAATAATAATCAAGTGATGAGGATCGGATGCTGAATGACACCGCATTTTACTGTGAGGTGAGCGCCAATGATCAACGAGTTCTTTTTGCCGCATATTGACGGACGGTGCAATGGCACACACTGCACGTGCCACAACCGATATGCTGAAGTATGCTTTTCCCTGGCGTCTAATCTCCCGTTTTGGCGATTTGCACTGGCCAGCAAGATCGCCTGATTTGACCGCTCCAGACATCTTTTTGTGCGGCTTTTTGAAGTCGCGGGTTTATGTCAACAAGCCTCACACTCTTCCAGAATGTGAGGACCTATCGCCGGAACTTCTGGCCAACGTGATGGAAAATGCCATAAAAAGGGCCCAAATGACAACCAACTCTGGCGGCTATTTACATGATATCATATTCTCGACTTGATGTAAAAAAATTTAAAAGACCAAATAAAAATAATCCACAAGCAGAATCAACTTAAAAAAAAAAAAATACAGACAAAAAACATCGGAAGGTTATTTTTTGCGCCACCTTTTATATACATTATTATTCTTAATTGTTCATATATATATACATATATGTAACTATATTCGTTTCTTACTACCAGACGTTCAGATATAAAGCCACCACGAATTATTCCAGTGGCTTATAAAAAGTTGAAAACAACAGAGAAGAGCAAAAGGTCACTGCATTGGACTCCGGCCAAGGCAAAATAAGTAGGAATATGTGCAGATATACTCATTCAAACATATGCTGCATAGTTGGTTGGTTAACTTGTTGGTTGCTTATTTGCACCCGCCAACGAAGTCATCAGCGGGGCATAAAGCACCTAAACGAAATGAACAAATAACGAATGTGCAACAGAACTAGAATGCCCATAGCTGTGTGTGTGTTGGTGAGCATCAGAAAGTGGGACATAAATGACGATCAGCATGTGGCCCATTCAAAATCCGTGATCACCGGAACTCCATCGAATCGGTGCGTCCGTTCATCAAAAATCACTCGAAATCATCACTGAAATTCATGGAAATGGAATTGAACATCTCCAAAATATCGATTCATCGCATTTTGACAAATGCAATGAAAGGAAAGCGTTATGCAGACGTAGAGGCCATTTAAAAGGTTTGCACCGGCATACTGGCGGCCATACTGCCGGCCTAAAACGGTTCGACATGTTTTGGACCGCGCAAAAAGCTGTATTGAAGCAGAAAGAGACAATTTTGAATAAAATAAATTGATTTTGCGAAAAAACCATTGGTCTGCTTTTTTAAGTCCTGTTCACGTTGGAATGGTCCTTGTACTGTCAGGAAAGATGCGGTCTGAATTTCTAATGTACATCTCACACATTGACCGATATTTTTGGGTTAAAGTCAGCTCGGGGCTTTTAACGGTTTTGCTTGGATTTTGGCCAAAAGATAGAATAAAAATTTAAGGTCTGCAAATATATACCGTTGTATTAATTTATCGGGGAAAGAATTAAATGAAATTCCCGATTGTTTTATTGATGTGGAGTGACAGAAACCTTGAAAGGTTTGATTGTTTACTTTAGAAATATTACAATTTCGACCACTTTCGGTGATATAGAAATGTAAGAATAATGACTAGTCAGCACCAATTTAGATAAAAATGGTCATTTGGGTCCGGAGATATAATGGTTTGTAAAAAATCATTAAATTTTATGAAATTTTTTTTACCTGAACGGATGAAATTGAAATGACGAAAGATTTTGATGACTTGTTATTACGAACGCTCTTGAAGAATGCTAAAACAATTGAGGAAACAAATTCGACCAAACTTCAGCGATTTTATCTTGCAATTTTCGATTTTACAAATGCAATGACAAGGAGAGCCTTCCGGAGCGTGAGGTCGGATGGACCACCTCTACGCCACCGAGTTAAAACGCACGAAACCATCGTTGTGCGGTGGAAATGGAAACTGTATCGGGTCCATAAACTGCACAAATTTTGATTGGCGGCTTGAGATGTATTTTTGCCTTTATCGTAGTAGTACTGTAAAATATGCCGTATTTTCGCTTTATTTTGCTCCATGTTTGCGACGCTATAACTACGAACACTTAAAGAAAACATCAATCAAAACGCATGCTTGACCCGATGCGAAGAAGAATAAAAAGAAACTACGCGCTTTCAGCGCAATATAAAATAAAACAATACCGCAGCGAACGGTTAATGAAACCTTGCACCTAAAAATTATAGGTGCGCACGCTCAGCTCTCGCGTCGAATTTGTTTTGGTGTCTTCAATTGAATCAACGGTTCCCCCGGAGAGGTTCTTTGAGTTACAAGAATAGCCAGAGGTCACATAAAACTAAATCAGGTGAATGCGGTATTTGCTCAAATGATATTTGTTGAGTGTTTATTGCCAAAACTTAGCACACAATACGTTAAATCATTTTGAGGTAAAGAGGGCGGCAAACACTATGCACGAAAACAAAACAGCTTTGCTGTAAATACACTGGTTGCCATTGAATCGAGTCTAATTTTTGGCATCATAATTAACTACAGTTTCATACCAATCTCTCAAAAAAAATTTACCTTGTCTTCCATATAAGCTACGGATTCGGCGACAAACTGCGTGATAAATATTTGCAACGATCTTTATTGACAGGGAAATGACAAATTTGCTTGAAGGTTTAAGGCAAGCCCATTTAAATAAGGCCCAAAAATTGTCCCTCACCTCTTTGGAATCTGTTCCTTTTATCTTCAGCTCGGCTGGCGAGGTTGGTCATTAAATTTCTTGTCATAAAAATCATTAAGAAATGATTTCCACTCATTACCTGAACGGATCAAAAGAAATCTGTATGAAAGATTTAGAGATTACTTGTTATTACGAACGCAAAGGAAACAGCAAGAGACAAGAAAAAGGGAAAACAATTGAGGAAACAAATTGCTGTGGAGTTAACTCTCCTCTTTGGTATTTTCTATTTAAGCGCTTGCCGTGCTGTGGGGGGCGTAGATACTTACAGGCTGACAAAGAGCTAGGCGGATGGACCAGTATTGGACTTCAGCTACCGAGTTAAAGGCACAGCACGAAACCGACATCAACAAAGCGCGGAGAACAGAAGTGGGCAGTGGGGAAAGGCCAACATATTGTGTGAGGCATCTAAGCAGCTTTGAAGACGATAATGACGATGTCTTTAGCTGCGTAATTGTTGACGTTGCAACATTATGCTGAGGATGATGACTGCTACTCTGTAACTACGCAGCGAAGGCGCGAAGAAGACAAAAAGAAACGAAAAACAGAAGCACACTCCAATATAAAAGGTAAAACAACGGAACAGCGTAACGGTTAATGAATTTGCATGGAAGCTGCGCTACGACACGCGAGTAGGGAGTCCAAAGAATTATATAAAAACGAAAGACGATGATTTTGGTTGATGATAACATCATATCCCTTTGAGTGCTGAGGTTGATTGCACTTAAGCACTTCTGCCAGACACATGCAAATCAATTTGAGGTGCAGAGGGCGGCGCACATATGCACGAAAACAAAGAAAGAAGCGTTTGTCGTTCAAAAGCGCACTGAGCCATTGAGTAGTCGAGTCAGCGTGACGGCATTGCAAGCTCTTCGTCTTTTGTGCTCGCTTTCATTACCCCGTCTCTCAGGTTGTTTTTTGACGCTTGTACGCATACTACTTCAAATATTCTACGGATTCGGCGACAAACTGCGTGTTAAATATTTGCAACGTCATCAAGTACCCGCAAATTCAAATTTGCTTAAAGCGTTACTAAGTCAAGCTGCCATTCAACTCCCAAACAACTTCCAAACCAACTGTGTAATTACAAAAACAACTAACATAAATCGCCATGTTGTAATAATGGCAAAAAAGTCGCAGCTTTAACGTCATCGCGATAAGCGATTTAAACATGCAGCTGCAGAAGTGCTAGTACGTTTCAAGTCTACAACAGCGCGTCAGTCGTTTCTTCTTTTCGCAATTTGGCGCCAATTCGAGATAATAAGTGCAGCCAGGTCCTTCTCCTACCGATCTCTCCAACGCAGTGCCCCTTCCTCTGCTTCGTTCGGCAGGTACTGCATCGAGTACTTTCAGAGCTGGACTGTTTTCGCCCATTCGGACAACATGACCTAGCCAGCGTAGCCGCTGTCTTTTAATTCGCTGAACTATGTACATATGTACGTCAATGTCGTTGGATATCTCATACAGCTCATCGTTCCATCGGATGCGATATTCGCGGGGGCCAACCCGCAAAGGACCATAAATCTTTCGCAGAACCTTTCTCTCGAAAACTCGTAACTCATCAGATGTTGTCATCGTCCATGCTTCTGCACCAGAGTTTGGGCACGGACATATATTTCTTTGTTTCGCTGAACTGTCACCGGCTCTTTGTTGTCTTCTGGGAAAATGTCAAATGCAGCTTTGTTAATGACCCGCTCAGCGAAACCGTAATAGGGTACAAAACAAGCATTTATAAACACTCAACAAAAGGAAAAGTAAATGTATCCACTAGATTATCACATAAAACGCAACCTTAAAAAAGTTGAAGGAAATTCACACGGTTCTAGTTAAGCGTCTTCCATGGTGTATCCACTTTCGAAATTAAAGTGATTGGGCGACACAGTCGCTTGGCCACGCCAACTTGTTACTATCCTTAATCGGACTGAGCAATTGTTGAAGCGCATGTCGGAATTTGGGGATACTTTTGAGCTTAGCAAACAAAGCTAACAACCCAAAGAAAGAATCAAAATTTTGTTACACGAATTTCTGCTTATTTGTCCCACATTTGAGTCGGTAGTGTGTCAGAGCACTTTTGCAATGCGAGGAAGATATATACTTTAAAACTATTTTAAGAAGTAAACGTTATTTGTTCTTCATTCAGTTATTAAGAGTTAGGATACATTAAGAATTATGAGGAGAAGATCTCATACGATAATATTATTTCTCGTTTCAACATCGTTGGTCGTTTAACTATTTAACTGTTCATCTCATAAGTTTAAAGCTTATCTGGTAGCGTATATAATCATTAGGGTGTTTAAAAAAGGTAATTGTTTTCCGCTGGGTACTTTGAAAAGTAGATTCTTAGGCATCTGTACCAAAATCTCGTCAAGTTAAGTTCTTAATTGTAATAGGAACGCCCTACGCCTTACAGTTTTAAATTTTTTCCTATTATCGGTTTAAGGATTTTGATACTATATTTACTTTTAACCTTTTTAGTGTTGTTTACAGTAACCTGAAATATTCATGTTGGCCAAATTAAATCGGAAACATTTTCGCGCGGTTATTTTTGAAAACTTTCGACGTGGATTAACTCAGCAACATAGTATCCATTAATTTAATTTTTTTTTGCGATAAAACTCCACCAAGGATGAATGTTTATCGATGGTGTGACGAATTCAAATGGGGTCAATCACCTCAAGACGAATTTCATGAAGAGTCGCCCAAAGTTAGTTGTATCTCAATCAGTGTATAGATCTTAATGGAGAATACTTTGAAAAAAAAAAAAAATAAATAGACTGATATATTTGCTCTGTACCATAGTCCAGAAACGTTCCATTCTATTTATCGCATCGTCAGGACCGATGACTGATCATTATATGATATATAGTACACCTTGAGGTATTTCCCTGGCTCTGAATCCTGCAAGCTGCAAGAACCCATAATGTTATTGCCAAGCTTTTGTCCTTTTTTGGTTCTTATATGGTATACTTTCCGTGAGGTTTTCACGAACTTCAGAAAACATCTATTATTTCCTCTGAGGCATTCGCAATTGTTCTAGTGACGCACAGCACCCATTTTATGGTTTTCTGAAAACTATTTGAATTGATTTCAATTATTAACTTTAAAAGTCAAAGAATAAAAATAAGTTTATATTTTAGTTTGTCATTTGCGCCATTCACAATAGTAAAGATGATGTAAAATTTGCAAAGTAAAACTTGGAAATATTGAAGATAGCTCTTGTACTACTTTAATGATTGAATTGTGAGAGTATAAAATGTTCAGTTACACTCGAACTTAGCTTTTCCTTAGGACTACCTATTCTACTTTCAGTTACGGATGGCTAACACTTTAGTTGTTCTTTTGAGAAACGACATTTCTGATTTTATTATGAGTTGTTTGAATTTTTTAACTTATAAAAAACATTGGAAAATTTCAAATTATTTACACATTTAAATACTATTTGATTTCTTAATTAAAAACTCCTCAACAAGTAAGAGAGAATATATTTCAATAAGTCATGAAGCAGCCCGTAACCAGTCCTCTGCAGAAATATATGATGTATTATTTTCTTCATATGTTACATATGTGTTGTATGTACAACAACTCATCAGGACGAAACGCTTACACTAACATATACAACAAGTGAATGATAGTACTCGACGACGGAGTCTCTCTCCCACCACGAATCCTACACCAAACTTGCGTTCCTTTATATGGCCACTGTAGTAAATTCCACAAGGACCTACTCGTCTCAGTCCTTGTCCCGTCCATCGCATTTCCTGGACGGCGGTGATCTCAGCCTTTATTTTCACGAGGACATCAACCAGCTGGGCAGCGGCACCTTCCCAATTAAGGGTCCGGACATTCCAGGTACATGCCCTTATATCGTAGTCCTTATTTAGTTTGTTATGGTCGTCATCAAAAGGGGGGTCTCTCATCCGAGGCTGCTTTGTCTTTTTAATTGGTACTGGTTTTTACGTGGCGGCTTCCAAACCCAGCGCACAACCCTATGTAGGGGATGTTTCGCCTTCTCACTTTAGCTCGCCTTCGAACGGATGTTCTTAGGCTACCCAGAGGATACTTGGTCAAAGACCGGAAATAGTGAGCTGCTTGAGTCATGTGTAAAAGAATCGTTTCTGGCCACTCCCAATTGAATGGCGATCAGAGAACTTTCCTCACTTGCGTGAACTTCTACACATGACCCCATCCTCCAAATGATTTCCACTCATTACCCGAATGGATCAAAAGAAATCGGTACGAAAAATTTAATGATTAACTGTGATTAAAAACAAGAAGGAAATAATTGAGAAAACAAATTGCTGTGAAGTGAATCGTATCTCTTTAAGCGCTCACTTAATGACATTTTTTTTCCTTGAGCTGACAAAGTGACCCAGACGATTGTTATGCTGTGACGCTGCGTAAATACTTACAGGCTACCCAAGAGTTAGGAGGATGGACAGTAAAGAGAGAAGGGCTTAGTGTTGAATTTTGTGGTCTTGTGCGATATACTGTTGTGTGACTTGTTTGTAACAGATACCAGATATCAACGAAGCAAAGTAGAAATTGCACGAAATAAATTCAAAGTAAACACCGACATCACAAACCGTGAAAGGGTTGAAAGTCCGGCTGCTTCTATCAGGATATGCGTGGCATAAAAGCACAGCACGAGACCAACAACAGAGGTAGACGAAATGCCGCATGGGCAGAATGAAACTTCCAGGAGACAAAAAATGCATCTAAATGACATTGAATGTGATAACGACGATGTCTTTGGCTACGTGACTTTTGACGTCCCAACCTGCAGATGCGGATGATGTATTACACGCTGAGAGCTCGCCAAGGTTTGAGTGCAAAATGCGGGCACTGCAAATTGCATCATTTCGAGTTGTAATGCTTATAACTTTTAAATATATGTATGTATGTAGAACCCTATATCTATCTCGATTACAGACAACTTTTAGGTGAACAAAGCACACTCAAAGTAGCAACAAGTTGTTGTGCAAGACTGACGTATGGAGCAGAAACAGCTAGCACCTGGAGTAAAAGTAAAATGAAATAAAAAGCTGTGATAAAAGGGTAGAACAAATTAGTACATCAAGCATTTGCATCTAAAAGTCATCTGCCTTAAGAGTAGGTAGCATCAAAAATTACAGCAGCTCGAACGCGGTAATCGCGCAACACTATCAAGCGCAGAGTAAAACAATCAATGCGTAACATATTGTGGAGTGAGTTTTTATCTGTATAAAAATGAAAACCTTTCAATTGACGGTTGTGCATCCACACCCCACTCGTCCATCTTTTGGCAAGAAGACGCTTGTCTGGCAAGAATCAACATTACACCACACTTTTGCGCTACAGCTAGCTATGCGCTGGCGAAATATAATCACTTAATGATTACTTGCACTCCCGGACAATTACACTCACACCTATAGACGTACATACATATCAGTACGAATATCAAGTTGGTATTTTTGAAAATGTGTTGAAATTAATACTGCAGGATTGCGGCATAGCTGCTGCAGAGAAAATATCACATTGTCCTTATCCGTTTAATTTGAGGGTAATTTTGTGCAGTAAAAAGCGAGAGATTGAGATAAACCGCAAATTACTCATTTATGAATGGGTGATTAAGTGTGTGATGTGTTCTCAAAAGTGCTTCTAACATATACAAGGGCTTTTCTTTTTACGATATAATCGATTTTTGCAGACAATAATAAAGATTTTTATTAAAATGCGTGAACATATTTTTGATACATAGTATTAATAAATCATATGGTCATCATTTTCAACCGATTTGATCCAATAACGCCACACAATTCGTTGGCAATCAATTCTATCTATACTAAAAGCGTCAATCTATAAGCAACGAAGCTTTTCGTTTCTCTATTTGTTTTGGCCGAGGTTATGCATATCTATCGTAGTTTAAAACGCTGTACAAGATCCGTAATGACAGCATTCCAATTGCAATGACGACCCCGCGGGGCAGCACAACCGGAAACCGAATGTTGTGCGGCAACTAGATTCAGTGTGTAATATTATCCAAACATTCCGAAACTACGCTATGAAAATACGCGAAACCGGACTGTGATCAGTACTACTTCTTAAATAAATTAAATCACTTGATTTTATCCTTCATACAGAGCATGTATTTCTCAGAATGATAAATGCAAAGTGCGTTCCAAAGTAACCAGGATTTTTTGAATCTAGCGCCCCCTGGTTGCATCATATACGTATGCATGTATATGTCGATGGTGCGTTTGAATCTGCTGTCTTTATCGATTGTCCAGTGAGAATTTCATGACATTTCATCAATTGGAAGTGAAGTTATCGCGTTTTAAGTGTCAGTATGTTTGGGTTATCGGTCCAAAAATGGGCTTCGAACAAAGAGCCAGGATTAAATTTTCGTTCGATATGCTTTTGGACTGTGCAAAAAGCTGTATTGAAGCAGAAGGAGACTATTTTGAATAAAACAAATTGATTTTGCCAAAAACACAATTTATACTATTTTTTTTTAAGTCCTGTTTACTTTGGAACACCCCTTGTGGTAATCTCAAAACTGGAAAATAATGAGTCAATAAGTTTCCCAGCTCCTATAAACTTTATATAAGAATTTTAATCTGTCGGTTGTCAATTATTACATATATCGGGTCCATATACCAACCATACAATTTGTTTGGCTGTGATTGACCTTAATCATCCCATCGAATCAATAATACTCCATTGGGTCGCTTACCAAGTAATCCCGTTTCTTAGTGCAATCAAATATGAATTTCGATCCAATATTTTTTGAAATCTTTCAGACAAGAGATTGACTCCACGTTCATACAATTTTTGGTTCTTGCAGACAAATAACCCGTTCAAGTTATTTTTCAGTCCCGATTTGAGGTGAAGGTTGTCTCATTCAAAGAAAATTGCAAAAAAACTGAAGAAGTAATAGTCGGAAGAATATGGAGGGTCGGGTAGCACATCCCATTCCAGCTGAAAAAACTTTTAGCGAGTCATCAAACTGGTATAAAGTGTCGCATCATCCTGGTGGAATAGTACACTTTTTCTATTGATCAATTTTACCCTCTTTTAGCTCAAAATCACTTTATTTGTCAAACAGATCACAATCACTTCAGGATTCATCGTGTTATTGTCAAGCTACAAACTTAACGAAAGAGACAACATAAATATCTTTTGATGACTATCGGCCTTCGAAGCGGCTCGAGCTGGTTCATCCTTAATAGACCATGATCTCTTGTGCTTGACAAGAATAAATGGATCACTTCTTTGATATTGAGTGAGGAAGCAAATAAGTAATTTTTGGTCTTTATTACTATTTGTTTATACTCTTTTTTACTTTTTAGTTTGATTTAAGTTTGTCACGAAGTCTGTAACACCCAGAAGGAAGCGTCGGAGACCTTATAAAGTATATATATAAATGATCAGTATGTTGAGCTGAGTCGATTTAGCCATGTCCATCTGTCTGTCTGTCCGTCCGTCTGTTTTTATATATACGAACTAGTCCCTCAGTTTTTAAGATATCGTTTTGAAATTTTGTTAACGTCATTTTCTCTTCAAGAAGCTGCCCATTTGTCGGAACGGCCGATATCGGACCACTATAACACATAGCTGGCATACAAACTGAACGATCGGAATCAAGTTCTTCTATGAAAAAATTTTGGATTTGACAAGATATTTTCACGAAATTTGGTATAGATTATTTTTTAGGGCAACAATGTAAGCTCCGAAGAAATTGTTCAGATCGGTTACTTTAGCATATAGCTGCCATACAAACCGAACGATCGGAATGAATGGCTTGTATGGGAAACTTTCGCATTTGATGTGGTACGTATATCTTCACGAAATTTGACATGGATTACTGCTTAAGGTAACAATATAATCTCCAATAATATTGTTCAGAACGAATTACTATAGCATTAGCTTCCATATAAACTGAACAGATAGTTACTAAAAGAAACGCATTTGTGAAGGGTATATTAGCTTCGGCGCAGTCGAAGTTAACGTTTTTTCTTGTTTATAATTAAATCACCTGGTGGTTCTGCAGCGTCAGTGATACTGACGGAGAAATAAATATATTGGATAAATAAATAAAGAACATACTTATGGTGCGTAGTCCAACAAGCACCTTTATATTCAAACACACTTCAAAGGTGAGAAATGAGTTTATGTAGGCACGACGAGGTCTTTAAGGAGTAGACCTATGACACTTCGGGAACTAAATCTTTAATATTCAAAATACATAATACCATTTGGTCACTATATGAATGACAGGAAAAAAAAACTTGAGATATTCATAAATTTCTCATATTTTATAATTTATATTCTATTAATATGACCACAAAATCCGACTTGAGATGAAACCCATTGCTTCGTCGACGAGCGGAACGACGTCTTTCAGATTTACCTTAGTAAAGTAGCTTACTTAAAGGCTACAGCTATAATGACTATATTTAGAGAAGTTACTACCTTCACTTCTCCTTCTTTTCGGTATTACATCGTTATGAAATATGTGCTTGGAATTTAGAAGAATTCCGAAGCAACTATGTACGAGTATATATGTGAATAGTAATCTCAATGTAGCATCTCAACCATGCAGTATCATATCTCTCTGTAAAGTATTCTTCTCCTTAGCAGTTTTTATCTCTTTAAATAGCTGATTCGCTTAAGTTATAGAGGTCATAAATGGAGACCAAAAAAAATAATCGATCTACTTATCAAAGATGTGCTAAAAATTTGCTGATATCTCTGTTTGCCGGATAGCAAACAGGAAACAACAAAGCTCAACTAAGCTTTTGGCAAAATGGACATTACACACAAGTTTCAGAATTCAATCTAGCTAACGCGTTATATTAGCTAAACAACCGAATAGTATGGTCATAATGACTTCAAAGGAAAATTCGATTTGTGTATTGTATTAAAATTTCACTAAGCTTATAGGCTTATTCATAAGCAACAGAACAAAATCCAAGTGTTCTCTTTTCGTACCAAAATTCTGACTCTGCGCATTGGGAAATACTTGAATTTTGATTTTTAGCTCTTCAGGGTTGTTTTTGTTGAATATGAATATGCCCATACGAGTATAAAATATATACGAAAAAATTATTTACAGAAGAAAACTTTAATAAATACACAAAAATGTTTGCTTATCTTTTTTTAGGTAACCAGTGCATTATTTTAAAATTCAAAGGATTGACAACCATCCGCCACGAATATTTCCATTATTTCCGCTAATAGAGTAAGTCTGATCGAGAGCGAGACTCTTCTTAACAAAAAATTTAATTGTTTAGAGTAGAGGTCTTTAGGATCTAGAGTTGGAAAATTAGTCATGGAATAACATTTTGTTCTTCAAAAGTTTAATACTAACGCATACATATTAGTAAGAGCTCAATTTTGATATCATTTCAGATGAGTTCTTATTCAACAGGAAAAACTCTCTGGTCAAATATACATATATATTATGTAAAGTGGTTAATTTATTTTGAATTTTTTTCAAGCCTCTAGTTTGGGTTTAATATCATTTCGAATGTGAGAATTTGTAATATTATTTGCTTTTTATTAGTTAAAATCTGAAAAATTAGCTCAACCGCATTCTTTACCAGTATCTTGCAATGGTTGACTCACCAAATAAAAACAGACATTAAATGGGAACTTTTTGGTAAAAAGTACAGAGTTTCGATTAACCATAAGAGCTGCTCTAAAATATGTCGGTGCTTTCTGATAATTTTTTTTGCTTTATTTATAATGGCGGCCTTACAATAGACTCTCATTTGAATAAATTTAATAATTAATTACGAGTCAAAGACAAGAAACTTCGTATCACTTGTAGTAGTCAGAGAACTATTTATTTTATTTATTATTTTTAAGTTAGAGCATCTGCGTTTATAATACTACTTGCGACAAAGCATTGCGGTGCTGATGGCGGTTATGATTGGAGTTGATGAGGGGCATCATCCTACTACAGAACATATCATTTTACGTGTCACATGCATTGGCACGTGGGTGGAGTGAGTACAGAATGTGGAGAGAGTACAGAAATTCAATTCTACCAAGGATTAAAAATAAACTCTTCATGAATTCCCACTGCTATGACTTTGAGCATTTTTCCTGCGACCATGGCGTATACGTAACATGATGTGAAGCTTATGAATACGAATGCGCTCTTTAATTGCATACAGTTCGGAACAAACATAACTTGTTCATCTGTTAAAGATTAATATTATTTTTCAAATTTAGTCCATATTACCCTCTTTGCACGATCAATTGGTTTTACTGTTCGATTCATTCATTCAGATTTGAATACTAATTCGGCATTTGTAGAGCAGGTATAACTAATAACTGTTAAATAAAAAAAAAAATCATGAGAAGCTTTAAATGAAGTATTGAGGTATAATGTCTAGATTACCGGGAAATTACCCTATATTTGGTAATTCATCAAACTCCGACTAAGTTTCTCAGGATCGAGGTAACCTTTTAACATAAGTTCCCCTATCTCCATCATTATTATTTCCCTGTACCCGTATGAAATCAACCTTATCCGACAACCAACATGATTTTTTATTATTTAATTACTTGAATGGTAAGTTTTCGAAAAGAATTGCAGTTCTTACTGAACCAACTAATTCATAAGTGGTTCATTCAGAGAGTTCTGGTCTTTAACTTCGAACTCGCTTTCACACATTATATGATGATATGTTTTAATTTTAGTCCTGTTTCAACAGCTGGTCATAAATTTTATTCAATTAAATTGAAGATTTTACAATTAAACCTTAAGTGGGCGAAACTTTTAAAATTAAAAACAAGTGAATATTTATTTTAAGTAAAAGTAAATAAGAAAGAGTTGTTAAAAAAATGAGGAAACTTCTCAATGAAATCTAAAATGGGTATAACGATCGTTGGAACTCTGTTTGATGGGTGATATTTTCATACCACAATAGCGAATGTCAAAAAAGTCATCATAGCCACAACAGCGCTTTTAGAAAACAACGAGGGCTATTCTACCTGATCTCACATCAACATGTTGGTATTGGATTAAAGAAAAACACTTACCACTTAGTTGCTACACTTCTTGTTGAAAGCACTAGAAACTGAGCTTTTTAACACAATTTAGACACGTTTGCCTTCACTACAACTAGAACAGTAAGGAATCGATGAACAGAAAAAATGTAGATAAATTGTTGTCCATGGTGTCCTCAGCCACAATAACGAACTCTGGAAAAACGAATGGCGGTTGCAGTCATGCAACAACACTCATAAGTTGATATGCTTTGCTATGTTATGTAACTAGCGGCTTTATGTGCTAAAAATTTTTGCATGCCACCAAGGAGATCAACATAATTATTTACAGCTACATCGAAACAAATCTATCAGAGTTATGTTGTGTAGGCGTCGCAATGCAAAATTTGCATACTTTTAGATACACACATACATATCTAAATACAGGCGAGCTTGATTTAGTGGGGGGATTTAAGAGCACAATTATCAACAACAGTGAGGTAAAGCAATACGCAAAAACTGAAAACACAGCGCCTTTGAAGAAACGCATGTCGGAGGCAATGCGTTAATGTCAATGTCAGTTTGCACACACTCGACAAACAATGGAATTATTACTGTGTTCACTGGAGTACCAACCAGCGTTGCTAGGGCTCTTATGCTCTTCGCTTGTAGCATATGTAGAGAAATAAACTACTTCTGGGGTGAGAGTCGTAACAGTAAGGAGGATCATTGATTAGATCACGAGCTCCTTAGTCCGATATCGTCTCATATTTCAAAGTGTAGTTCATCGCTCAGCTGGAAATACGTTAGTGTATCGGTTACAGGTTTGGAAGTTTGTTCTATTGCCTTCTAAGAATGTATGTAAAAGTCATTGTGATTTCATAAACCGGGTCCACTGACCGACAAATTACTATTCAAACAGTAGTAGCTATTGAACCCAATGGAACTTTATTTTGCAACAACTTCTAATTTGTTTGGTAGATAGATAGTTTTAAATATTTCTACTGACCGAATGAGATTCTAATGGACAATGGCATTAAATATTTTCAAAATATAATATCTTTGTATGCAAATGTGTTAGGCGATGAGGGGCATGCATTTTTACACACTTCCTCAATTAGGTTTGTGATTATGTCTGGGATAGATCATTTGCAAGCTATATAAATTTCTGTTTCGTATTTGCAAATACTTAGAAAAAGTTCATGCCAATGACTGGAAAAACTGTGCCGTTTGGCATTGTGGTTGAAATTTTAAAAGTACAAATAACATTAGCATAATCAGAAACATATTCGATGGAATAACCAAACGGGGATGATTAAATTAATAAAGAGAATATTCTGCTCTTGCAAGGTTGTTCGATTGCACGAAATGACAAAATGTAGTGCCCACCAAAATATGCCAAGGAACGAGAATACCTCAACGAAATGTTTGTATGTTATGTATGTAATAGCTGATGGTTGCAATTATTTAGCTATTTTTAATTGGAAAAATAACATTAGTTTTAGTGTAGCGTACTTTGCATATTTTTTGCGAGTGTTTTGTTGATGTGCCATTGCGCAGAGTGGAAAACTTTCCGATCCGTACACCGTGGAAGGATTTAGCAGTAGCCAGACGTAATTATTTTAATTTATTGATAAAAAGAGTTGAATTAGGTAGAGTTTAAAATTTTCGGATTGCAAGAGTTTTTTTATTAAAAAAATAATTAAAAAGGAACTCAAAGCATTGATCTGATTGTCGAAACAGAGAAGCAGATAGATAATGAACCCACTGTATAAAGAAATTCAGGACTATTCTTCTAAAAGCTTAGCGTTCTCTACGAAGAGGTCATTACTAAATTAAGTAAAATAAAGATTATGCACTTAATTAGCTTTATAATTGTATTTTACTCCCAGTGAAAAATTTAAATTTTTTTGGCATTCAAATAAAATATATCCAATATTATACTTTCAATAAATTTTCTTAGGTTATCTTATATATTGACCAATATATACCGCATAAGTTCAACCACAAGTTATGTTAGGTATATCAGAAATAGTTATAGTGTTGAGCCATTTTATTTATTTTTGGCATTTCCATATATTATTAACAGAAACAAATGCCATCAAATAATATAAGGAGTAAAGTCAACCGGAAGTTTGAAAATCCTGATAATTTAACTATTCGGGGGCTATTTGTTGAAGATCGGGACCTACCCAAGATATAGATTTTCCCATTCTCCAATTTTGACATCTGAAGCTTGAACTGTGTAGGTGATATATACATGGAACATCGCAATATTGTAAAGAAAATTTTCCCAGTTTAGGTGACCATTTCAATCGCTGCAGGGTCCAGTTATCAACTTCTCTCAATATGTGTACACAGTTATATACACACTTTTGGTGTCCATTCTAAATTCATATGCTCCACATGCGATGACAACTCACACCGGTGCCGCATCACACCAATACCAATGGCAAAATCAACACCAGTAGGTAGCAACCGTCCGTACATAGCAACCATAAGGAGCATGTTATGTAAATGAAATGCATCCATTCAGCAAAGGTTTCTTTTGTTTTCATTTCACTCCTTCTGACTGGCTGTTTCAATTGCTGCAACTCTTTGGGATGCGGAACACTCGTTGCTGCTGTTGTCGTTCTGGCCCTTATTTCGACATCTTTGGCAAACGAGTAAATTTCCGTAGTGAGCGTACATTTGTTTTCATTTCGGACAAATTTCTTTTGTGCTGTCGAGCGAAAAACGCGGAATTTGGAGTGCAATGGTTTATACTTCGGCATTCTTGGCAAAAATCTTCTCTGACGTGTATGCATTCTTATTTACATCCGTCTTTAAAATTCATACTGTAATCAAGAAAAATTAAATTTAAGTGTTACTCTGATGTTGATTGTTATTATTTTTTATAAGTAAATAACCTGATGGTTCTGCAGCGTCAATGATGATAACGGAGCAATATATGATCGTACTCGTATATATGGATGGATGCACAAAGAACACACTTATCGTGCGGGAAGTTTTTTCTGAAGAGGTCGTTAATAAGTGGACCTAACATACTTCGGGAACATTATCTTTGATATTCAAAATATGTATTACCATTAAGTCACAATACGAAGACCAAGAAAAAATACCTAAGGTGTCCCTTATCTTTGGGCTTACTTGTTAGTTAGTTGAATTGTTTCGCCTTCGAATCTTTCATATTTTATTATTTCCATTTTATTAATATGACCACAAAGTCCGACTTGAGATGAAATGCATTGTTTCGTCGACGAGCGGAACGACGTCTTTCAGATTTACCTTGGTAAAGTGGTTTACTTAAAAGCTACGGCCAAATTGACTATATTTAGAGAAGTTACTACCTGCACTCCTCCTTCTTTTCGGTACCACATCTTTATGAAATATATGATTGGAATTTAAAATCATTCCGAAGCAACTATGTGCATTTGTGAATAGTTACCTCATTGTAGCATCTCAACTATGCAGTATCATATTTGTCTGTAAATCACTCTTCTCCTTGGTAATTTTAGTTGAGTAGCTTAGGTTTTAGAGGTCATAAATGGGGACCAACAAAAAGACGCCGAAAGTTCCAACTTGGGATCGTTCTTTTTCAAAAAATCTATCCGCTGTTCAAAGATGTGGTAAAAAATTCGGCGACCTCTACATTTGCCGTGTAACAAACAGGCAACAACAAAGCTGAACTAGTTTTCTGGTAAAGACATTACATAAAAGTTTCAGATTTGAATCTAGCTAACACATTATAGTAGCTAAATAACCGCTGTTAAACTTCTGGTATTTAATTCCTTTCATACTTGTTTCCTTTCTGCATTTTTGGCAGTGAAAATTATAAAATACGTACAAGTATGTCAGCTGGGCCATAGATCTATTGAAAGCCACTGCAACTAACGAAAAAATAGTAAAGCCGTAATGACTTCAAAGCAAAATTCGATCCTCATATTCTATCGAAATTCACTAAGCTAATTGTGAAGTTTTTCTCATATATATTTTAACATCATTACAATAGTCAATCTACATCGCACCGTAATCAACATCTTGGTTGAATTGCCTCGGCTTATCGATTTATGTTCAATGCTGTTGAAAATCCGTAGGTAAAAGGTGGGTTTTAATACATTATTTTTTATTCCTTTTTTCAATGGGTGCGTTTTTTTACGCGGTGGGTCCCAAACCCAGAGCACATCCCCTACGAAGGGGATGTTTCGCCGCCTTCAAACGGATGTTCTTAGGCTACCCAGAGGATACTTGGTCAAAGACCGGATATCGTGAACTGCTTGAGGCATATATAAAAGAATTGTTTCTGGCCACTCCCAAGTGAATGGCGATCAGAGAACTTTCCTCACTTGCGTAAACTTCTACACATGACTCCGTCCTCCAAACTGACTGCTTACAACATGTGCGGGATGGTATAGATACCGAGAGTTGAAGAGGGAAGCGAGACGCATTTGCAGACAGAAAAAGAAAGAGGCCGAAATGCGTGAGTACGAAGAGCTTGACAAGCTGGCCGACAGGGGTAATGCTCGAAAATTCTACGTAAAAATACGGCAACTAATAGAAGCTTTCGAGACCGGAACATACTCTTGCAGAACCCCCAGAGAGGATCTAGTGACCGATGCCTATGTATGTACCTACTAAAATTACGGAGGGAACACCTCTCCAGCCTGTTGAATGGCAGTGAAAGTATACTGCCAGGAGAAGGCGAACTCGATTCCCCAGTCGATGACGAATCCGTTCCATTGCCCGACCATGAAGAAGTTCGAATAGCAATTACCCGCCTGAAGAACAAAAAAGCGTCGGGGGCCGATGGATTGCCGGCCGATCTATTCAAACACGGCGGCGAAGAACTGATAAGGAGCATGCTTCAGCTTCTTTGTAAAATATGGTCGGACGAAAGCATGCCCAACGATTTGAATTTAAGTATACTCTGCCCAATCCACAAAAAGGGAGACTCCACAATTTGCGCCAACTACCGTGGGATAAATCACCTAAGCATCGCGTATAATGTTCTTTAGAGCGTATTGTGTATAAGACTAAAGCCCACCGTCAACAAACTGATTGGACCTTATCAGTGTGACTTTATACCTGGAAAATCAAAAACCGACCAGATGTTCACCATGCGCCAACTCTTGGAAAAGACCCGTGAAGAGAGAATCGACACACACCACGTCTTCGGTGATTTCAAAGCTGCTTTCGACGGCAAGAAAAGGAGCTGCATCCGATGTCAGAATTTGGTATCTCCGCAAAAGTAATACAGCTGTGTAAACTGACGTTAAGCAACACCAAAAGCTCCGTCAGGATCGGGAAGGACTTCTCCGAGCCGTTCGATACCAAACGAGGTTTGAGACAAGGCGACTCCCTATCGTGCGACTTCTTCAGTCTGCTGCTGGAGAAAATAATTCGAGCTGCAGAACTTAATCGAGCAGCTATATTCTTTTATAAGAGTGTGCAGCTGCACATGATATTGATATCATCGACCTCAACACCCGCGCTGTTAGTTCTGCTTTCTCCAGACTGGATAAGGAAGCGAAGCTCATGGGTCTGGCAGTGAACGTGGGCAGGAAGAAATATCTCCTGTCATCAAGCAAACAGTCGTCGCACTCGCGCTTAGGCTCCCACGTCACTGTTGACAGTCATAACTTTGAGGTCGTAGATAATTTCGACTATCTTGGAACCATTATAAACACGACCAATGTCAGTTGTTGTAACTGGAAGCTTCAACTCGCTTGCTAGTGTCATCCCTTGTACCCAGACCAAGCTTCGATCATTTCTATGTGCTGACTGTTTTCAAGATTTTTGCAAACGCTGCCATGTTTTGAAACTAGCTCCCTCCTCTTTTTATGTGAGACCCAGACTCATATATTCATGTTTTTTTGTTAGTTTGGATTATGTTTTGGACCCACGAGTGTAGATGAGGGTGTGCCCGCTTGTGCATGGTCCTACTACGCAAATAAAGCTGTCTTATTACGGAGGGTGCCAGGTTACGGATACCGTTCAAGGCTGGGCTATTTCAGAGCCGACAGCCAAATTAATCCTCGGCAGACACCTTGATGAAAAAGTAGAATTCACAAAATATAAATTCAACGCCGCTGCCGACATCAGACACTGAGAAATGGTTAAAAAGTCGTCCTGCAAATGAAAAGATATGCCTGGCATAAAGTCAAGAAATCGGCAATAGAAGATCACGCAGCGTAGCAGTTAATAGCCTGGAATGACCAACTGACATAATGTGGGGAAGCCATTTGACATAAATGTCATTGAAAAATATTTTTGGCTGCGCTGTTGTTGGCTTCGCTATGTGTGGCTGTGGATGGTGCGCCGAGGGTTGTATGCATAATGCAAGCACTGCAGTATTGAGATAAAGGTAAAAGACATAACTGCTACAATTCACCGATAAGAAAATGTAGGAAAGATAATATAAGGAAACAAACCGCAGTGTAAACGGTAAGACGCTATAACGCTGAAAGGATTGTATATGACCTACAGTAAAAACTACTGATTATTCCACTTTATAATCGCAGCACAAGACGATGTAAATGTAATTGCACTATTGATGATGCAAAAACAGTCTGATGGGGGAATTCATGCTCCATCCTTGCAGTGATAAATTGCATAATTTTCCTCTTGGTGCAACGGCAAAACAACAAACACACGCAGAAAAATATTTGCAATCGCTATAAATATGTCAGACGAAAACCCATGTTTATTTTCTTGACGGCATATATCATTAGATTCTGCAATGGGTGCTCTCTTGGCCTTGCGTCACATATCGTGCAATCTTGCAATTGATAGCAAAAAAGCAAAGTGGAAATGAAATTTCATAAAGTAAGGGGTACAGATATGGATATTCGAATTTATGTGTTTGCTGTCTCAATAAGCACCGAGCACTGCTGCTCCGTTTGTAATTACGCAATTATTGTTGTAGTATTCAGAGCGCACTGCAATTGAATCTCCGAATTACATATTTCCAACCCAACAGAAATTTTAATGCCACAAAACGCGATAACAACAACAAAAAAAAACATCATACGTCATAATGAAGTAATGGCACCGAAATCGAGGTTTTTACGTCAAAGAAAAAAGATTTTGATATAAAGCTGACGAAGTGTAGTAAAATATTTTAAAACTAGAAAACTAAAATAAAATTTTGAAATAAATGAAAAGAATTTTTCGTGTCTTCCTTAAACCTGCTTAATGTAACGTCTAAAGGAGCTTTCCAAATTAAACAGGACTTTTTGAATTTAGCGCCCCCTGGTGAGTGTTAGAATCTGCTATCTTTATCGATTGTCTAGTGAGAATTTCATGACATTTCATAGATTGGAAGTGAACAAAGAGCCAACATTGAATTTTGTTTTAAAATTGGTAAAACTTTTATCGAAACGTTTCAATTGATGAAACAAGTTTATGGCGATGATTGCCTATACCGTAGCAGAGTGCGCGAGTGGTTTCAACATTTTCAAAGTGGTCATGAGGACATAAATGACGATCAACATGTGGACCAATCAAAATCCATGATCCATCGAAAACTGTGCGTGAGTTCATCAAAAATCAGCCGAAATCATAATTGAATGGAAATTGGAATGGAAAATAGAATTGAACATCTCAAAAACATCGATTTATCACATTTTGACCGAATAGTTTGTTCCGCACAAATTTACTGACGACCAAAAAGTGCTCAGAATCCAACATTCGAAGGACGATTATTTGACCAAAAATCACATTTTAACCATTAACCACTCCCCGTATTCACCTGATATGGCACCTTGCGACTTCTTCCTTTTCGGAAAAATGTATTTGCCCATGAAAGGAAAGCGTTAGGCAGACGTAGAGGCCATTCAAAAGGCTTGCGCCGGCATACTGGCGGCCATACCGGCCAACGAGCTAAAACACTCGTTCGACATGCTTTTGACCGTGCAAAAAGCTGTAATGAAGCAGAAGGAGACTAGTTTGAATAAAATAAATTGATTTTGCCGAAAAACCATTTTTCTGTTTTTTTTTAAGTCCTGTTTACTTTGGTACGCTCCTTGTATACAACCGTCGTTCCACCTGTGTTTTAACCGAAACTAAATGGTTAAATTTTTAAAAAAATTGGGTTGCTTAGCGCTCGTCTGGTTGACGTTTTCCATATTAATTTTATTTATTAAATTAAGCCTCTTCTGTTAAGTTTTTGTTGGATATATCTCATTTGTAGGTGTTTTTAATATAATTTTAGCTAACGCTAACTGAAATATAGCAATAATACTAAGCGTAAGTTAATGGTTTTTACATATGTCAAGAAGATACCAAATGTGAACATTATATAAGACTTCATCGAATAATGGATATTTCATTATTTCGCAACTTATAAGGATTTGTCAGCACCTGAATGAATATCCAGGGTTTTGATTCTCCCGAGTGGCAATGGTATAAAATGTTTGAACTTAGCCCTTTCTTGCTGTTTATTTTGTCCCTTGAAACTGATGTTTATATTTTCCGCCTATTCTAAATAAATGTGCGCAAATAGGTTACTGTTTTCATACTCTTTATTACGTCACAAAAGCCATGTTGAAGTTGCTCATTGCGACTTTTATTGTTATTCTTTACGAGCTTTCATATCTTTTGTTTCAAGTATTATTTTATTTTCTGTTTCCCTTCATCGAGGTGTGCGAGTGTGTTCATATTCCAGGACTCTAATTTTTTATAACTTCATGTTTTTGTTATTTGCAGTTCTTCACCCAACTTATCTCGTTGGGACATCATATTTTATGCGGACTGCACAAAGGGCAGTATTATTCTTGGTAATGTTTTTTTATGTGGACTGCTATCCTTGGGGAAGGATATAATTAAATGGCTGTATGGTTGATGACATGGTTGTTTGCCATATAATTGGCCAAGAGAGGCTTAATTAATTTTGCATACAACAAAAACGAAAACAATAGAAAAAGAAAAATAGAAAACAAAGGTCCAAATAAAGCTTGCGAAGGGAAGTAAAGAATTTCGATTTGCTTGCTGCAAAACAATGAAAATGAAAGAGAAGTGACAGCATTTGTAAATTCTTCAATTCAAGTTTAGATAGAAATACTCGGAGAAATAATTATGTTTTTCGGTTTTTGTAAATTTTTAGCTAAAGATGTGATCTATAATATAAAAATGAATCGCAAAATGTCTAGGTAAGCGCATAACTCAACAACGCATGGACCAATGTAGCCAATTCTTTTTTTTTTAATGTTTGTAGAAATTCAAAGATGGTTTTTAAATTCGAATTTCGAAAAATTGAGTGCATCACGAATGTTTATGTCAACATTGGCCAAATTATCGTAACTATGATAGCTTGAGTGTACGCGCAATTTTAGCTGCCAAAAATATGAATGAATTTTTCTAAATTCTTTGGAGAGGCTTGGTATGCCGTCGTATTATTTACGTCTCAAAGTTGGATCTGTCATTATTATGTTTCGCAATCTTCATGCGTCTAAATTTTGTAATGCAACCCTACTGATTGTGCCGCAGCTATCAAATTTAAGATGCAGACTATCGTGCAATTGTTTGGATAAGTGCAAGCTCAGAGAAAAATTATTTTGTGAGATGTGTGTCCACTCTGCTTTAAATGCAGAATACCTTTTGAGGTTGAGGAACGAAGCCATAATGATTTTTTCAACAATTTCATAAATCTTTATGTTGATGGTCTTTTTACGATGAAGGATTTATCTGCATTGAAAAAAATTGTTGAAAAAAAATACCCTCTTTCGATATCAATTAACCTGAATTGATACTTCACTCTTTTTTTAGTTTAATCGATTGAAAACTCGTCAACGCATATTGAAGTATAATTATAGCAATATATTTTTACACTTTTGATATCCATAATACCTACTCACCTTCATGACTACATTCCGTCATTACAGTTTTTTCTTAGAGTCCAATAATGTCATCATCTATAGTTCAGTTTGAATTTGTACGACATGACTTTGGAACGAGTTTTACGAACACTAATGCTTACTTTGGGTTTGCAGTTACTTTTTGCAGAACAGCGATACTCTGATGAAAGATTTGCTGAGAGCAGATTAACTAAAATTGAATAATTAAAGTTAAGATTTTGATTTCGTTGAACTTCCCTAATATTTCATCTAAGATATGTATATCAATTTACATAATCAACGTCAAAGTTAAATATTTTTAGAGTGGATAATCAATAACCTGGCTTTAGCTTTTCTTGAAATACATGATACCGCAATTTAATCAGCAGTCATAACACCCAACTGGAACTAACTATTACCAAAGTTCTTAGTTCGCAAGAGCAGATTCTCTCTACTTATTGTAATTTATAGGAACAATTTTTACTGATACCGAAGTGGCTTACAACCCTCCCAGTAATATATTATAACCATTAAGGTATTACATGGGTTTCTTCGGAAAAAAAATCCAACTCTGCAAAAGCTAAACATGATACGTGTGGCAACGCGTAGTACTACCATCCTTTCTTTTTCTTCGCGCATCATCACGGCTGCAAGCACGTCCTACCATTTTTATCTCTAATCACATTGTATCAGTATTTTACATTTTAATAAATCAAGTATTATTGTGGACATCCCACACCCTTAACCAAGATTCAAATCTAGGTATTATCAAATAAAGTAAAGAAAGCGGTCGAAAAAATCCAATATAATCCAACCTATAGTATATAATCTATTAAGTTCTGCTATAAACTAACAAGATTTTTGAATTTTGAGTTGACTATTGTCTTCAGAAAAGGAAGTATCTAGGGCTTATACAATATTATGTTAGTATTGTGAGAAGTTGGCGAATGTAGGGGTAAGACCTGCTATTTATTTATTCTAATTATTCTGTCATTATTTTCGATAAAGAGATAATATTGGCAGTGTAAGTTATATTAAACTTAAAGTTTTGAGTTAACATTGTTAAATCTGCTCTCCGGTTTGACTTAGACTTAGAAAGAATTCGAGGACATTGAATAAATCTTCTCTTAAGAAATAAGGAAATTGTACTATGGTTATGTAAGAGAAGAAACATAGTTTTATAGTATTAGAATATTTTATACATCTCGGGGCCAATTCTGGGTTAGTTTTAAATAACTTTAAACTGAATGCACCCTGCCTTTTCGGTAATTGGGCAAATTGGTTACTAATAAAAATCAGTAAACCTATAAGTGCAAAAACAGATGAACATAATTGAGGTGGACGTAAGTCAGATTTTCCAACAGCATAAGCTTCAATTACTATTTATTATATTTTCATTTATCATGGCTTCGTGTCGCTCCCTCGTTAAGCGGTGAACACTGATACTTTTATTTCAATTTCTTAATTATTTATTGCTTCACTTTCAGAAGACTACTGTTATAACAATCAGTGCCTGCAGTTTAATCCAGCTGCGCCTAACTGACCCGTCCAAGTCGCCACCACCCAACCACCCAAGATCCACCAGTCGCGGTCACAATATTAGAAGAGGCAAACAATGAGCAAAAGGTCACTCAAAGTGTTCATTTGGCTTCAACTTCGAAATCAGCATTCTGTTCCATTCTTAATAATGTCACAAGTTTTCGGGTATTCAATGCGGCGTTCGTGATGCTTGATACCAGCATCCAATGCAGCTTCGCGGATGTAATTGGCTTTATTTACCCGTTTGTGTCGTTGCGCTCCATCACTTTGTGCTCGAGTCTACTGTTTTAAATCGCTTGTTGCTCGTGATCCTTTATAGTTTTTCAGACACAGATACCTACAAAATGTGTTTTTTTTATTTATTTTGTGAACACATCCCCCCTTGGGATGTGACAAGTCAATAACTGAATGCTTCAGAGACATTAACCCTTAACAACCCACAAGTGTCTGGCGGACACACTTTTAACTTTATTTTCATATAAAAGCTAAAGTATTTATTTTCGGCCAAAAGTAATTTTATCTATTTTATCCGTAAGGTTTTAAGAACCGAAACGTCTAATTAAAACAGGTTTCACATGAATAGTTTAAAACTGATAAACAGTATACCAAAATTGTAGCATATCAACCCACATGTGTCTAATGGACACAGTAAGATTTCGAATGATTTGAGAATGAAGGAGGGTTCTTCATGCATATCTATTTTGCACCATATGGCAGCTTGGAGGCAAATACAACTCTGATTTGAATTTGAAAGATAATCGGAACCAAAGGAAACCGACGGAAAACCAACATTCCTCCATACATTTCACAATATCTTTAATTATATTTTCTAAAATATTTATATCATATTATGAATATTTGTATACATATTTGCAAATTACTAACCAAAAGATGAAAGTAAATTTTTTAAATTATATATAAAGTTGCCCTGTGTAATAGGCGAGATTCTAAATTCTGGAAATTTTAATAACTGAAGGTTTTAATTTGTGAGCGCTAACTGCAGTGCATTTTATTACTAGTTGGTTTCGTGCGTTGATTTGATACGTTCTTGTCTAAGTAATGGCTAATAAACTTACATCGGGCGAAATTCAACTTGCTCTTGAAGAAAGTGACGATGAAAATTTGTTCGGTGAGGAATTCGACAGCGAAGATGAGAATTTTGCAGCTGACAGTTGTTCTGAAAGTGAAAGTAATGCAACAGAGTCCGCATCTGAATGTGAAGATGAACAATTATGGAGTGAGAGTGATGATATACCACTGCAGGAGTTCGTCGCAGTTTCTACTTATCAAGGCAAAGATGGAACTATTTGGAAATCTGAACCTGAAAAACAAAGTCGCACTCCCCGGCACAACATAATTGCAGGTGCTCTTCATAAGGTGATTCTTCCTCCCGGGCGCAATATAATAGATCCAAAAGACAGCTTTAATCTCTTTTTCAACGATACTGTATTAGAAATTATAGTGAAACACACCAATGCTGAGGCGGACAGAGTTTCACCAAAACAATGGAAAAGAACTGACAAAATTGAAATACAAGCATTTATAGGACTACTATTGACTATAGGTGTTAATAAACAGGGTGGTGTGGATTTTAGAGAAAACTGGGACCCTATATTTGGAAGTCCCATATTTCGTGCTACAATGGGAAAAAACAGATTTGCTTCTTTGCTCCGATTCCTAAGGTTTGATGATAAAAATACTAGGTCTCTCCGAAAGTCAAGAGATAAACTCGCTCCAATTAGAGAATTATGGGAGTGTGTGAATCAAAACTTAAAAAAAATGTATTTACCAGGAGAAAATCTAACAATTGATGAGCAGCTCGTACCTTTTCGAGGACGAGTTTCATTCAAACAATATCTGCCCAGTAAACCTGACAAATATGGAATGAAAATTTGGTGGATTTGCGACAGTAAAACTAGTTACCCTCTATTTGGCATACCATACCTGGGAAAGGAAGGACAAAATAGGGCGGACAATTTGGCGTTCAACGTAGTCAATCAGCTATGTGAACCATACTTCCGAACTAACAGAAACGTTACTTTTGATAATTATTTTACAAGCCTGAATGCTGCAACATCCTTGGGTCAAAATGGTCTCACAGTAGTTGGAACAATAAGAAAAAATAAGCGTTGTATACCTCCAGCTTTTCAACCCAATAGAAGCCGTGACGTCGAATCTAATCTGTTTGGTTTCTCTAAAAATATGACATTGGTATCTTACGTACCGAAAAAGAACCGTGCTGTTATTCTCTTGTCTACGATGCATCATAGTAAACAAATAGATTCGCGTAATAAAAACAAATCTGAAATAAATTTGTACTACAATTCCACCAAGGGAGGTGTTGATACACTTGACCAGATGGTTCATGAATATACAGTTCGACGTAAAACAAACAGATGGCCGGTTGCCTTTTTTCAAAATGTTATAGATGTTGTTGGCATCGCATCGCTTATTATATGGAAAAATTTATACCCTAATTGGAACAAGCAGAAAAAGAATATACAAAGGAAACTTTTTTTACGAGAAATCGTAACTGAATTAGTGACCTCTCAGATACGGAGACGGCACAAGAAAGGATTGTCGAGTTATCATTTAGCAGCCATTAAAGACGTGGTACGATCAGATCAAGGATCATCATCTAAGCAATCATTTGAACCTGTCGCAAAAAGAAAGAAGCGTTGTCACATTTGCCCTTCGAAAATATCCAGAACTTCTAAACAGTGCTGTGATAAATGTAATCTGAACGTCTGTTCTGAACATTCTATAAAAACAATTCTTTGTAATAGAAATTATGTAAGAAATTAATATGTAATGGAATAAAATATAACAACATAAAAGTTAATAAAGTTAAGTGCATTTTACTGTTTAATAAGTTTTTTGCATTCAAAATATCTTTGTATTCTTTCAAATTAAATAGTGTGTCCGCTGGACACTACTGGTCAGTTACGTTACAAAGGCATACTGGGTTGTTAAGGGTTAAATTTTATGTCCAGGATGAATGGAAGCCAAATTTGAACGATGGGCGTGGCACCGCCCACTTAAAAACCCGAAGTCATAGTAAAAATATTAATAAAAGCTTGATGAAATGGATATAAAGTAAAGCAAAAGTATGCAAAGCTGTATATGCGACGTATAGTCAACCAAACGGTGAAAAGAAACGTTAGGTGAATTCCCAATACCATGACTTTTAGCGACCATGGCGTATACGAAACATGCTATGAAACTTATAAATACAGATGCACACTTTTGCTATAGTTAAATATTTAGGAAGCTATGTTTGCATTTGTGTTTGCATTTATATACACGGCGTGATTCTCTTGGGTCTACATTACTTTTGATACGGTCGCACCCACTTTGTCTGCAGGTGTGGCGACATACTATATGTACATATACCAACTTTGTTTTGCTTTATCAGATTTTTATACCCTGAACAGGGTATATTAAGTTTGTCACGAAGTTTGTAACACCCAGAAGGAAGCGTCGGAGACCCTATAAAGTATATACATACATAAATGATCAGTATGTTGAGCTGAGTCGATTTAGCCATGTCCGTCTGTCTGTCTGTCTGTCTGTCTCTATATATATACGAACTAGTCCCTCAGTTTTTATACTCTCGCAACAACGTTGCTAAGGAGAGTATTATAGTTTTGTTCACATGACGGTTGTTTGTAAGTCCACATGTACGATATATGGGTGAAATCGGTTCACAACCACGCCTTCCAATATAACGCTATTTTGAATTCCATCTGATGCCTTCTCTGTATAATATATACATTAGGAACCAATGACAGCGGAATAAAACTTTACACAAATACGGTATTTGAAAAATATGTAAATGACGGATAATGAAATCTCGATTATCACTTTATCATGCGAGAGTATAAAATGTTCAGTGACACCCGAACTTAGCCCTTCCTTACTTGTTTTTTATTTAACTCAGTCGGATAAACTGACACTTATCTGAACTACCTTCGGTCCTAGTTCTAATAGTTTCATAACAATTATAGTTAGATATTATTTGCATCTATTAAATGGAAAAAAACCTAGCATATGTCAACGACAAAATTGTAAACCACATAAGGAGTCATATATCTTTGTTGCAGTGTGAAATGTCAAGCAACACTTACCGACTAAATTTTTTTATTTTTCGTCAAACGCGCCAAAAATGCTAAAGGTTGTCCGAAACTCGCAAATACAATTTTTTTGCAGGAAACCTCAAAATACTTTTTAACCAAAATGAATATAAATGTATGGTTTTGTGAAGAATTTCCTGTTTACTGAGCTAGTGCAATGTGACAACGGTAGTTTTGATAGCTGCCACAAGGGGTTACTGCTAGTTTTGCATGTTACACTGGCCTGGCTCAGCTGAGCAAATAACATGCATTAAAATTTGTTGAAAATTCCATATGAATACAGTGGAAATAGAGTAATCAACAATATTTGTGGCGAGCTATTGGCAACTCCCAATTTAATACAAAGTCCAATGGTAATTTTTACCTATATATTAGGGTGTGTCATTCTGAGGCAACCTTTTTTTTCAACTGAAAAACAGGCTAAAAACTTTCGAAAATGTGAAAAAGAAAGTCACTCAAAAAGATGAGCTCTTAATATTAATATAAAGAGGTGCCTATCATTTTTTTTGTGGTGGTTATTGTACGGAGGTTATTATACATATGTGCACGCGATGGCTGCCAGTAGGGATGGTAAACTCGATTCCGATTCTACTCGAAAATAGAGCTTTCTCGTAAAATAATCGATTTTTCGGAATCGATCTTCAGTAGTCGAAGTCGATTAAGAATCGATTCTTGACATGATGATTGCCTATCTCGTAGCAGAGTGCACGAGTGGTTTCAACGTTTTCAAAGAGGTCGTGAGGACATAAATGACGATCACCATGTGGGCCAATCAAAATCCGTGATCACCGGAAATTCCATCAAAACTGTGCGTGAATTCATCAAAAATCATCGGAGGACTTATTTTTGCAAAATAACCATCGATTTGACAATATATGTATGTATTTATAATTCAAGAACGGCTAAAACGATTTTGCTGAAAATTTATTCGGAGGTAGCTTAGAACCAGAGAAGAGACTTAGAGAAAATAGCTTCAATATTCATGAAAAAATCATTTGAATATGTTTTTGCTTCAAAAAACTTAATAGCATCACTTAGCTACTTCCAGAGTGCAGTAATTTTTATTTACATACATATTGTTGTTAATGAACAAGGTTTTTTGGGCACATCATGTGCAACCGGCAAATCATTTATAATATCACAACAGAAAATCGCATCGCCAGGCATTGCAGCTACTTTTTTGGATGATGGGTGCACGACGCACAAATATTTATAACAGACCAAACAGAACGTGCTGCATTAAAAATCGCGGAATTGCTATAGTGTTGAGGAAAAGTTCAATCTTAATATGAGACGAGTGCATGAAATCCTCGACTACAACGTAATAAAAATATGATGTCAGTTTCGAAATCCACGAAAACCAACTACTGGAACTGAAGCAATGAGAAAGCGAATAGCAGAAAAGAACGAGATAACTTGTTTTGCCAAATAAATGTGACCCCAGCAACCAGAAAGGCACGCCGAAACAACGAATGTTAGTAGTTTATGTAAGTGGAGTGCTGTATGCACCAACAACATTTGCATACCACCCAGAATAGCAACAGAATTTCACATGCAACCGAGTTATGCTTCGGAAGTTTTTGCAGCGTCGAAGTCAATTATTTGTGTGAGTGTTGTTAACAACAACGATAACGTTCGAGTTGACCCAACAGATGGTCTTGAATTGAAGGAAACTCACGTCGGATGCAATGCGTCACTGTTGGCTTGCATACGCTAGGAAAACAACTGAGTTATTGCTATCACCACTAGAGCTCCAGCCAACGTCATAAAGCTTTTGTATTCCATACTCGTATGTTGTGACGTAAACAATAGTTGTGGAAAGCTGAAGTTGCATAAGCCAGCTGTAAGTTTAGAGTTATGTGCTAACTTAGTTTGGTAGGGAACGATGACGGTTACATAATTCACTTACATGTTTGGATATATATTCCAAAAACTCGCTTCCTTGAGCAGGGTCCTCTAAATCTTAATCTCAAAAATCAATTGCATTTTGGCAGTTACTGACTCTCATGAAATTTGGTTTTGCAACAATCAATAATTTATTTGGTTAACATCAATGCAAGAGTTCATAAAAAAATTGGTGGAAATGGTTTATTGTTGTCGTAATGTAATGTTAATCGATGGAAATAATTTGAGGACTGTAAGGAGCGACAAGGTAATGTCCTACCGCCATGATGGCCGACACATTTGTTTAACATTAACGGATCCTCCGGCAGAGAAACTGTAAAATTGTGCAATATCCCGTCGACTTGTTCATCAATGATAAAACACCGACTCTCTGAAGCATTTATTGAAATTTAAAACGTAAATGTTATTTTGATACTAAAAAACAAATAAGCTTAAATAAAAACAACTAATGAGGACTAATATGCCGACGAGCAGACTATAAAGTTCATATAACAGTTTTCGGACACCAGAGCCAACATGAAGATACCACTAATCTTCGCTTTCGAATTCACAGCTAGCGATAAGTCTTATCTTATCATACATTGGTCAATGTCTGAAGAATTGACTCGAGCTTCTTTAAACATTTAGTGCAAGTTTCTGCTAACAGAAAATTAGCACTAGCATATTTAACATCTGCGACTAGAACTGAATTGGCAAACCCGGAGGAAACTAACTAGCTACGATCAAGGTTCAAGTCCATTTGGTTCAAGTACACATATCCCAATTCCATGCTGGTTACATGGGTAGAGTTTTTGGTTGATCTAATAAATTCTTTTCTCAAAGGAGACATCAAACTTTTCACTTCGTGCTCCTTTGCTCTTAGCACAAACTGGGTTAAAAATATCTGACATGAAGAACTGCATACGCAATTAATGAGAACAAAATTTAAGCTTAGCTTAGCTGGTGTCAAACTTGTATACGGTACGTCCGAAGCTCAGATTCATAAAACCATTGATCTCAAGCCGGATTTCTAAATTCGTATTAAATAGTTTGGCGACCATTTCAATCACTGTAGAGTCCAGCTGTCATCATATCACAAGTGTACACAGTTACATACACACTGCCAGTTTCTTGTCCATTCTTTGCATAAATTTTCTGATTTTACGAAAATCGATAATTGACCGTTGTAGATGCAGCAAGATGATAAATTCATGTATTTTACATGGGGCGCTATCATGGGCTACTTCTCCAGCACCCCAACAGCAACTTTGACAGCAATACTGGTGATCCACCGACCACATAGTAGGTAGCAATCAGGCGGAACATCCTCTATGCAAATAAAATTATGTGAAAGGTTGGTCTTAACTTGAAGTGCTTGTTCTTTTCATTTTAAAATCATTGTTTGCATTGCTGCAACTCATTGTTTCTCTTTGTTCAACTGACAGAATGGTGAGTAGAGCGGAGAGCATGAGTACAGCGCTGGGTGTTCTTATTGTCGTTGTCTTTGCAGTCGTCAGCTCGACATACTATATTTGGCAAACGAGAATACTTTCGCAGTGACCTCCCTTTTATTTTCGGCAAAATGTCTTTTCTACTGTTAAAAGATATATTATGAATTGGAGTATAACGATTTATGCTGTAGCATCCTTGGCACAACCCATCGCCGGTATAGTTCCATTCTTATTCACATGATTCGTGTTATACTGCACTATTTTGTGATTTTGTTTTCTCAATTCTACTGTTCGGTCTCTTTATGTAAAATTGTCTAAGCTCTTTAACCAATTTAGTATTTTTTAATTATGATCTATGCAAATTATAAATTATATTTGCTCTATGAGTTACAAATCTATGTAATTTTAAAGCCACTGTAACCACCAAAAAATAATTAAACCATACAAACTCCAATTGAAAATTCGATCAGTGTGTTCTATTGAGTTTTAAGCTCAGTAGAACCTTTTTTCGATATATGTAATTTTTACTTTCCTATTTTTGGTGGTGCTATGGCAAAAAGATGTTTCTATGCAAAAATTTGACGAACGTCACTCTCTCCACATGGCTTCGCATCGTTGTAAAATTTTACATGCCAGTGTCATTTTTCACCGCCAGTGTTATGGCGCTGACTACGCCATCCGTTATTTTACTATCTCTCTGCTTCAATTACAGCTCATTGGAAGCTTGCATCGCTCACCAAAGGCTTTCATTATGTATCAAACCCAAAGAGTACTGAGCAAACGAAAGCCGTATGGAAACTAGTAGAACGGAAAAATTCTAAAACCAAGCCGAACAAAAAAATTAACTGTCGCTGGCAAACTCTCTAAACTTCTGAGCTGGTCGTGGTATAGTAGGTCCTTTACCGAGGGAAGGTAAACATAAATCTTTGTGCGAGCACATTAATACACCCGGCAGGAATATTTAAAGTGGATGTGTGCAAAGTTCTTAGAACAAAAACAAAATTCGTCAGACGCGGTTGTGGATTTGCCAGGTCTAAAGCCACACTGATAAGGTCCAATCAGGTTGTTGACGGTGGGCTTTAATCTTTCACACAATACGCTTGATAGAACCTTATACACGATGTTGAGGAGGCTTATCCCACGGTAGTTGGCGTAGATTGTGGGGTCTCCTTTTTGTGGATTGGGCAGAGCATACTTAAATTCCAATCGTTGGGCATGCTTTCAACCGACCATATTTTGCAAAGAGCTGATGCATGCTCTTTATCAGTTCTTCGACGCCGTATTTGAATAGCTCGGTCGGTAATCCATCGGCCTCTGCCTCTTTGTCGTTCTTCAAACGAACAATTGTTATTCGAACTTTTTCACGATCGGGCAATGGAACAGCTGCTCCATCGTAACCAATGGGGGATCGGGTTTGCCTTCTCCTATGCCATAATTTTAGTATGGCCTGAGCATCGGTCACTAGATCACCTTTGGGGGTTCTACAAAAGTATGCTCCGGTCTTGAAACCTTTTGTTAGTCGCCGCATATTTTTGTAGAATTTTCGAGCATTACCCTTGTCGGCCAGCTTCTCAAGCTTCTCGCTTCTCTCTTCAACTCTCGGTATCTATCCCATCTCGCACGTTGCGAGGTAGGCTGTTTTCTTTCCTCTGCGCCACGGCACTCCTCATCGTACCGGCTGTTCTTTTGCATTTCCGGAAATGAATGGTTTCGGTTGCAGCTATACGTAAGGAGCTCGAAATACCGTCCCACAGATCCCTTATGTGTGGAGTATGGAGCTCAATTTCTATTCGTGTAAATTTCAAAAGGAATTATACCTATAAATAAGCCAAATAACATGACCGTTAGTGTATATCTGCTATAAAATAATCCTCAAAAGAATATATCAGAAGTCGGATTTCACATGCATCAAAAAGGTGACTTCTATATCAAAAACATGATTTGGAATTACTTTTGTGATTAATACAACTTCCCGTCACTAAGCTAATTTATTATTAAATTTTTGATGTCTTCGTATTTCCCCCTCCGACTGCATAGAAAGTTCGTAGAAGCATGAAGTCACTAAAATCATAACATCATAGCGGTCACAATCACAGTCGCATCTGGCATCAACACAAGCGTATCTACAATGAAGATTTTTCTCATTTCCAGCTACCGTTGCTGTTATCTCCACAGACTTTTCACTGGGCAGATGGAGTAGTTCGTATGCCGACAACATACTAAAAACAATTCGCCATCCACAGAGCAAGCGCCGGTTGGAGCGAGGATGTACATGCAGTGAAGAGTAGAACAATTAAACTCACAGGGGTGGCAGGCGCAACCATTTAAATTCAGGGCATTTTCACAAAATTAAAGAGCTGAAACACTAAAAACCAGACCAGTGAAAACCAAACAAAACTATTAATGAAATCGCTGAGAGATGGAGAAAAATTAAAGCATAAAGTTTGTATACTATTGTACTACTATGACTTCTTGCGACCATGGCGTATACGTAACATATGGTGAAACTATGAATACGGATGCTCTTCTTATACATACTTAGTAGATATGTATGCATGTGTACAATAGTACGAGGTGTGTTCAAAAAGTATTTGAATTTTCGCGGGTTACGTATATTCGAATTTCGAATTTTTTGTGGCGTTATGTTGGTACTCATGTCTCTCACTCATGCCGACAAGCTCGTGAATGTGCATTCAAAAAAATGGATCAAAGAACCTGTATCAAATTTTGTGTGAAAAACGAAATTAAGTGCGCGGATGCATTCCGAATGTTGACTGTGGCATACGGAGAAGCTAACTTGGACCGAAGCAACGTTTCTCTTGACGAGATAAAGACGGCTTCGAAGGAGGAGCTGAAGAAGATAAAAAAATGATTTTTTGAAGTGCTTCGAAGATTGGAAAAACCGTTGGCACAAGTGTATAATATCTCATGGGGATTACTTTGAACGGGACAAAATAGATATTCATGAATAAATAAATAATTTTTGAAAAAACACAAAATTCGCGATACTTTTTGAACACACTTCGTATTTGCAAATAGGTGTGTGCATACACGCCTTGTTTTTCATAGGTCCACAGGAAATTTGATACGGTCGAGTGCATTGACATGATATTACATAACGACATCAGAGTCTATGGACACAGTTGCATAACAACACAAAAGCCTATGTTCATAAGGAAAAAACGCTTGAGTTATATGAAGTGTCCTTAAACCAAACATACCTGGCTTAATTAATTTAATTTTGATCGACAAAAAATGACAAAAACAAAACGTACAAGGAGGAAAGCTGGTTTAAAATAGCATTTTCTATGATATTAATGTAGTGAAATTTAGAAACTCCTTCCATCGTATTTCTTGTGTTCATCTCTTATTATATAAAAATAGCCAAACTTTTTATTACTTGTTCTTTGGTTTCCTCTTCTTTTGAACGAAATGTTTTATTGAGGAAATATTCTCTTTTTAATATTTCGCGGATACAGTCTTTGCCGTTTCTGGTCTATACCTCTTAGAACAAAATCTGCACTTTTATTTAACTTTGACGGCAACAAATGTTACTTTTTCGTCGTATACGAGCTGCTGAACGGAAAATTTTTTAAATGATGGATTTAAATCGATGCTGAACTTTTAACTTATATCTGTATGTTTTATTTTATACAGAGGCGAACTAATAACTCGAAAAAGTTAAGATATCATTTTATCGCCCTATTTTATTCATTCTCTGTTGGTTTTATAAAAAAAAAGAATAAATTTTTACACTATTGAGGCACTTAAGTGATATTCGCTGATTGAATTTGGATATGGTACCTTAAGTACCATACAGTTCTGTTCTGTGAGCGGAATTTTGTTTGTGTTTTCTTGCAATCTGCTAAAACAATTAATTCTGAATATTATTGCAACCTTTTGGACCAGTCGAAGGAAAACATTCGTAAAGACCCGGTTTGCAGAAGATGAAAATCCTTTTTTCATCAGGACAATGCGTCGTGTCACAAGATTATTTTGACAATGGCTAAAATCTAAGAATTAAAGTTTGAATTGTTGGAAAATCCACCGTATTCACCAGAATTGGCTCCAAGCCACCTTCATTGGTTTCCAGAACTCAAAAAATGTATGCGTGGCAAGCGTTTTTTATCAAATGAAGAGGTCATAACGGCTGTTGAAGCGTATTTCGCAGACCTTTCAGATCCTCACTTTAGGGATGGAATCCACAGATTGGATGGTCGTTGGAGCAAGTATGTTAATATGAAGGGAGATTACACCGAAAAACAAAGTGTATTTTCAATCAAAAAAATGTATTTTTCTTATGACATGACAAAACTTATTGAACAATCTGGTACAATAGCAACAATAAAGATAAAGACCAAGTGAGGGAAACAATGCGTTATAAGAAAATACCTCGATTAAGTAAATAGCATAATTGTGAATGAATATCCAAATCGAAAACTAAAATGAGGAAATATTTTAGAACAAAGAGCAAGGAAAACTTTGTTAAAGAAATTGAAAGCAAAAGTCACGACAGAGTGGTGATGCCACATAAAAACTTTCGCTGTGCGTAAAAGCAGCATCCCGACAGTAGCAGACAAGCAGTCAGCAGCAGCAGCTTCAGCAAATCTTTTCTAGCAAATTTCAAAAAATACTTTTAACTAACATTTGCCAATAAGTACCTACATATCCAATAATTTATATGGAGATTGTCCGTTTGAGCATCCTCCTACGTTCAACTAATAAAAGCATTCGACAGCAACAAGAACAAAAAGACTTACCGGTTGGCAAGCGACAAGGTGAACAAAACAACAAAAAAGTGGAAAAGGTAAAATACTCCGCAAAGAGATTGTTTTATATCAATTTCACTGTCTGTTCTTATTAAACAAACTAACCAAAAAGTTTCTAACCTCGAATACTCAAAGATTGGTCTTCACTTTGACATTACACGAACTCTTGCGTAATTCATGTGACTCCACAGAATTTTACATTCGTAGATATTCTATGAATATCTATATTTAAAACCGTGATTACAGCTGACATAGAGTCAATCAAAAAGGTACTAGTTTGTCTGATATGGGCTGTACTTTTGAAATTACAAGTTGTCACTTTTAAAAAGTAAGTGCCTAAGAATATTTCAGAAATCGTTGAAATCGAGAATAACCTAATGCTTCTAGGAGCTATTTTCATCAACTGAAATTTTCATAGCACAAACACGTAACAATGCAAAATCTCAGCAAGGCATATTTTATTACCTGGTCGCAAATCAATAAATATGCAATCGTTTAAATAAAAAGTCTTCCCAATTTCTTACTTTACTTCTGGATATCAGATGCTTCGCTTTTATTTTTTACACCACTTAGCTTCGCCTTTCAATAATTTGTTTTTGGAACTGAAGCAATGAGAAAGCGAATAGCAGAAAAGATTCAGATAAATTGGATAGATTGCACATGCGACCCAGCAACCAGAAGGCATGCCAAAACAAGAATTAAGAGTTGAAGTCATGCAACAATAAGTTTATATGCCCTGCTATGTGAGTGAAGTGCTGTATGTACCAATAAGATTTGCATACCACCCAGAAGAGCAACAAAATTGTTTAGATGCATCCAAAAATATACGTCGAACTAGTGCAACCGAGCTATGCATCGGAAGTTTTTGCAGAGTTGAAGTGAATTGTTTGCGGGAGTGTTGTTAGCAACTGACGATGATCGAGTTGACCCAACAGAACGCCTTGAATTGAAGGAAATGGCGTCAGATGTATGCATCACTGTTGGTTTGCAAGCGCTAGGAAAACAACTGAATTATTGCTATCACCACTAGAGCTCCAACCAAGGTCATTAAACTTTCGCATTCCATACTCGTATGTTGTGACGTAAACAAAAGTTGTGAAAAGCTGAATTTGCATAAGCCAGCTTGTAATTTTATAGTTATGTGCTTACGTAGTTTGGTAGAGAAGATTTCTACAGACCATAATCGTTTCATCATCAATCTTTCGAAAATGTAGCTGATTGTGGAGCTTGAAATACTTTAGTGTGTATATTACATATTTTATTTACATGTTTGGAAATTTCTTCTGAAAACCGCTTCCATAAGCAAGGTCCTCTAACCCTTAATCTAAGCTGTCGTTTACATTTTGGCAGCTACTTACTCTTATGGAATTTGACTTTTCAATAATAAACAATTTGATTGTTAGAAAACAATGCGTTTAAGGAATACATACCTCAAGAATTCATTACGAAATCGGAGGAAATTGTTTATTGTTATTGTACTTATACTAAAAGTTCCTCAAGTAAGTAAAACTGCCAAGTTATCGTATATTGCACGGAAATAAACCTGCGTCTATTCCTAGTTTGAAAAGACGACTGTCATAAGAACAGCGGATCGAGGCAAAACTCGTTGGATCGAGCACCTTCTGACGGTCGGTGGTCCTAGCAGCTTTTAAATGGTGGTAAGCTAATCGTTGCACAATTATTTCTCTTCAAAGTCGAATAAATGTGTATTTAAAATCCATATGGTTTGTTTTTGAGTATTTGGTCGGAATTCAATTATGACACAGGCACTAGTGAAGTCTCAGAAAATACTGTCAGATATTTTTCAGAACCGTAAGGCTATACCGGATGTTTGTTTGCGGAGTTCTTTGTGCTTTGTAATTAGCCTTACCAGTCTTTCTTTGTTTTTAATTTTTTAAGAGACGTTGCAGCTTCAAGAAGTGATCTGATTCTCCTATTAGAGTCTTTAACGGCCTTTGCAAGAAGAGTTGCCGATAGAGTTCGAAAGAAGACATTGACGCCAAAATGTTTGAAACGGTTATGCGCTCAAGGAGGTGGCATTTATCGATGGAAATAATTTGAAGACTGAAAGGTAATGTCCCACTGCCATGATGTACGATTGCCGTGTTGGACGACATATTCTTTTAACATTAACGAATCTTCTGGCAGAGAAACTCTGTGTAACTTTGCAACATACCGTTGACTCGTTCATTAATGAAAAACTATCGACTCCCTAAAGCTTGTATTAAAGTTTGAAAAGTAAGTGATCTTCTGACACTAGGAAGTAAGTAAGCTAGGCTAGAACCAATTAAAAGACAACCGATGGATGATATGCTGAGGAGTAGAGTATAAAGTTCATATTAAAAGTTTGCTTTCACCAGTTACAGCCATGAAGACACCCCTAACTCCAGGTTTAAAATTTGCAACTAGAGAAAAAATTTTTTTATCATCGATTGGTCAATGTTTGTAGAATTGAATCGAGCTTTAAAATTTAACACAAGTTTCTGCTAACAGAAAATTACCACGAGCATACTAAACGTCTGCGACTAGTACTGATTTGGAAAAGCAGGAATAATCAAGCTGCGATCACGTTTCAAGACCATTTTGTTCAAGCAGATATATTTCCTTACATGCGTAGAGTTTTTGGTAGAACTAATAAATTCTTCTCTCAAAGGAGACGTCGAACTTTTTACTACGAGCTCCTTTGCTCCTCGCAGAAACTGGGAAAAAATTTCTGACTTGGTGAACTGCATATTGCAATTAAGAAGAACTGGAAAAATCGTCATCGCAGGGATAAAATTTTTTTATCAAAAATCTATTATGCTATAATAAACTTTGACCTAAGGTGGTCTCAGTGTCAAACTTGTATACGGGACGTCCGCAGCTCAGATTCATAACACCACGGAACTCAAGCCGGATTTCTGAATTCATATTCAATATTTTGACACCATTTCGATCACTGTTGAGTCTAGCCGTCATCATATCACATGTGTACACAGTTACATACACACCTCTAATATCTGTACAATGTACAGTGTACATCCTTTGCATAAAGTTTCAGATTTAACAAAAATCGATATTTGACCGTTGCAGATGTAGCAAGGCGATAAATTCACATGCTCCACATGCCATACCACCATGCATTCGTTCTCCAACCTACCATCAGCACCACTCGTGATCCGGGTAGACCATATAGTAGGTAGCAATCGGGAGGAACATGCTATGCAAATGAAATTGTATGAACGATGGGCCTTAACTCGAAGTGCACAATGAAAATAACAAAAGCATTTTTTTTATTTTAACCTCATTGTTTGCATTGCTCCAACTCATTTTTTCCTTTGTTCAACTGATAGAACGGTGAGTTGACCGGAGAGCCTGAGTGCAGTGCTTGGTGTTGTTATTGACGTTGTCTTTGCAGCCATCAGCTCGGCATCTCTGGGAAACGAAAATACTTTCGCAGTGACTTCACTTTTAATTCCCGACAAATGTCTTTTGTGCTGTTAAACGATAAATTGGAACTGGGGTATAATAGTTTATACTTTGGCATCCTTTGCAAAACCCTTCGCCGGCACACCTGCACTCTTATTTAAACGCCTCCCTAAAATTCATATGGTAATCCAGAAAAATTATTTTTATACCCTGAACAGGGTATATTAAGTTTGCCACGAATTTTGTAACACCCAGAAGGAAGCGTCGGAGACCCTATAAAGTAATATCTAAATGATCAGTATGTTGAGCTGATTCGATTTAGCCATGTCCGTCTGTCTGTCTGTCTGTATATATACGAACTAGTCCCTCAGTTTTTGGATATCGTTTTGAAATTTTGTAAACGTCATTTTCTCTTCAAGAAGCTGCTAATTTTCGGAACTGCCGATATCGGAACACTATAACATATAGCTGCCATACAAACTGAACGATCGGAATCAAGTTCTTGTATTGAAAACTTTCACATTTGACGTGGCATCTTCACGAAATTTTGTATAGATTATTTTCTAAGGTAATAACATAGTTTCTGAAAAAATTGTTTAGATCGGATTGCTATAGCATATAGCTTCCATACAAACTGAACGGTCGGAGTAAAATGCTTGCATTGGAGACTTTTTCAATTAACGAGATATATTCTGAAAATTTGCCGTGGTTTATTCTCTAAGGCAACCCTACAATAGTTGAAGAAATTTTGCAGATCGGATAACAAAACCTGCCATAAAAACTGAAAAATCAAAATTAAGTTCTTATGTGACAAGAAACATTTCTTGAAATTTAGCACAGATTATTGCCCAAGATATCGCTTTCATCTTCATAAGAATTGTTAAGGTCGGATTGCCATACAAACCGACCAATCAAAATCAAGCTCATATATGGGCAACTTTGGCTAAATATAATCACAAAATTATGAATTACTTTTTACATTAAATAGTGAACCAATTTTCTACGCAATGTAATATAGTTTGTAGGTGTAACGGAACTAATTATTATTCTACATTATTTTTATATTGTAATCAGAATTAACCACTATAGAATTAATATATTTTAAATAAATCAAAATTATGTTAAGAATACGTAACATAAGAATAAGGAGCAAAAAAGTTTTTTTTTTTTTAATTTGCCTTAAATTTAATCATCCCTAATTTTTTCAGACACATATTTTATTATATATTAATAAAAAGAGAGCACTAATTTTTTAAACATAATTATCCTGTTTTAAAACCATAATTAACTGATAGGTAGGTACAAAACAAAAACTTGGTAATAACATAGGTAGGAACTAAACATAGTTCGATGGGTTGGTAGAAAGTACAACTGAGGTATAAAAAATCTTCACAATGCCTCTTTTGTAATTAATGCCTTAATATTTCCACTAAAATTTCTTAATGCAATTTCGCATGGAATAATTTCTACGTCAATGATACAGTATCCAGGGAAATTTTACAGATCGGACAATTATATCATATACTTACCGATCAAAATATTTTTTTGTATGGAAAATTTTTTAGTTGGCAAGAATATATATGGCACATAAGATAAGTAACAAACATATGAATAAATTAGTTATATAATAAATAAATCCCTAATTTTTCCAGATATGTTATTATTTATTAATATTAATACAGATAATAATGAATAATTAACATTGTAAGCACAATTATCCAACCGTAATTAACTGATGAGTAGGTAAAAAAGAAAATCTAGGTAATAAACAAAGTTGGAAGGTTAGGTAAAGTGTAACCAGGTAAAAACAGGGAGGATTTTACGTATACGGTTCTAAAAATTTTATAAATATAGTGCAAACACATTGGATTACTTCAGTTTACGCGTGCAGCTTAAACTTTGAAAAACCAAGCAACTTGCAAATTTATCAAAAAAACTATTTTTTTTAAACAACCTTTTTTGTTTTGAAATATGTTATTATTTATTTATTTATTATCAATTTTTAACTGTTATTTTTTATGTTTTTTACTGGTACAATAATTTTATAGTAATTTATAAAAACGCCAAGAGTATCTAGGCAGTCACAGGAACAAAGAGGTCGCAATGCTTTGAATCGAAGCCGACAACAATATAACCAAAATTTGGAAATAAATCGACTGAGGAACGCCGACTATATTGCACAATTACGTAGTTCAAATTTGGAGTTCCGTAATAAAGAGAGAATTCGGGACAACGAAACGTACTTCACAGAGCTGCGGAGCAGGAGCACGACACAATAAGACATTCAAACCGACGACTGGATTCAGAATACAGAGCTGAGGAGAAAGAACGCAACACCGCGGAACATTTAATTAGGCGAACGAATCCAGAATATAGGGCAGCGGAGCAAAAGCGCGAAACAATAGGACATACAATCAGGCGTTTGAATCCGGAGTATAGAGTTGAGGAGCAGGGACGCAACACCGCGGAACACAGCGGAGTAGAAGCACGACAGTAGGACATTCAAACAGGCGCTTGAATCCGGAATATAGAGCAGCAGAGAAGGAGCGATATACAATGGAACGACGCCAGAATCCAATAACCAGAGAAGAAGAAAGGCAACGAGATGCAGCATTGATTTTAATTCTTCTTAAAGAAGAGTGACACGCCAGCAAACCAGGCAACAACTTGCAAACGGGCAGGAATCAATGTTGCAGGAGTACAATTCTATAGGTCGGATCCCGCAAATCGTCAGTTGGAGAGCGTAAGGCAAGCCAGGAGAAATATTTGAAGACATCGTGGACTTTCTCCTGACGCACTGCTAGAAGAACAAGCACGCCAACGTCGAGCTGCCAACATCTTTGATATGTACGCATTGTTGATAAAAAAAACGTCCCACTGAAATATGCGTGTGTTGTGGGGGCACTTGGTTCCCTCACCAAGTAAAAAAGCTAGAAAAACGTCAGACCTCAACAAAGTTCACGTACTCGGAAGATACTAGAAAAGTTTTTTACTTGTCGTTGAAGTTTCCACCTTCGGACCAAAAATATAATTTTTGCAGCACCTGCTATCGGATTGTCAAACAAGGTAAACTATCAAATATCTGCTTCTTAGAAGGATTGGAGTTTCCTGATATTCCGGAATGTCTTCAGGACTTAACGTGTCTGAAGGAAAGGCTAATATCTCCGAGAATCCCATGTATGTGCATCATATGGCAATGCTATTCGTGGGGCAGTAGTAAATATTCCGATTTCGGTTGTAGAGACAGTTACCCTGCTGCCACAAAGATTTGACAAAAGCCATATTATTCAAGTGCACCTGAAACGTCGCTTGGAATATCAGCAAAATTTTATGATGGAGACAGTGGGACCAGCAAAAATATTACAGGCACTGAATTATCTGTTGGGTACAGAGCTCTACGTCAAGCACAACATTCAAATGTCGAGGGAATGGCAGGAAAATTTAGGAAACGAGGAAACTGTGCCATTTATTGCGGATCCTGCAGATGAGATAGCAGTAAAAGACCTTCTTAATGCCCGTCAGGAAAATGTACAGGAAATGGAAGAGGAATTAAATCCAGGTGGCCAGGAAACTTTTATGGACCCGTTGAAAATAGATCGATTGAACGGATTGCAATGTCACCAGGGCAAGGTAGATGCCCAAGGGACATTACAACCGACGATGATGCTCAGGAGTTGTCGTATCTTACAATTTACTGCGGAGAGAGGAGGACATCCACGACAACTTATAGCAAAATTGCGCGATCTGAAATACGACGCTATGATCGACGTTGCGTGCGTGCTTCTGTATATTTATTAGTTCTACGAGTTGGAGCGCATCAAAAATGCTATTTCTATTTGCCTGCGCAAAAAGTCTGGATCAAGAAATATAACTGCTGCAAATGTGAGGAATGAAAACTTTGTCAGCAACCTTATCCAGCATGATGACGGCTATCATATCCTCAAAGGACTTCCTTTGGGAGGCTGAAAAGGAAGAAGTTTTAGCCATGATCCGTCAGTTTGGAATGCCAACATTCTTCATAACAATGTCAGCTGCAGAGACAAAATGGCCGGAGCTGTTGGTCATATTAAAGAAAGTAATAGAAAAAGTAGACATTTCGGAAGAAGAGGCCACTGCCCTATCAAGTTCTGAAAACGCGAGACTCATGAGGACAGATCCAGTTACATGTTCCAGATATTTCGTCAATCGATTCCGACAAATGCTGAAATTGTTAAAAAAACGGACTGTTTGGAGTACATTTCGTAGTCCGTTACTATTACAGAATTGAATTTCAGCAATTGGAAAGTTGAAGTTGAAACTTTCATCGACCGTTACATTACGACTGATGGGGATGCTTTGGACTTACAGGAATTTATTCAGTACAAAAAACACAGACATGGTCGAGCTTACATAAGAGACCTGCATGGAAAAGAAGTGTGCCGATTCAACATCACATATCCGCCGATGCCGCGGACAGAAATTCTTTTCCTCTTAGAGAATGAGGAGGGTATTGAGCAACACAAACTTCAATTTTTAAAAATACAGGAACTATTAACTCAGACGGATCTCGCAGAAGAAAAAACAATACGGTTGAGTTTCTTTAAAAATTTTTTGGCGGATGAGCGGATTAACACTGACTATGAAGGATACAAGCTTCACTCATTTGTAAAAAAAACACAGATTTTCTTAAAGAGAAAATTTTCGGACAGACTTCTAAATGCCTACAATAAAAATATCCTTTACTTGCATAGAGCAAATATGGATATTCAATTCGTTTTGGACGCCTACGCTTGTTGAAGCTATATAATTAATTATATAAATAAATCCAATAGAGGGGTATCAACACTACTGAGCCAAGCCATGGAGGAAATAAATGCTGGGGAATTTCTCAATTTAAAGAAAACTGCAGCACATCGGAAACAAATTTGTAAACGGGTCGGAAATATCGGCTCAAGAAGCAGTTTATAATATTTTGGGACTTCATTTATCGGAAGCGAGTAATGGGGAGATATTTATCAATACATCACATCCAAACAATCGAGTAAGGATGCTAAAGCCCAGTCGTGAATTGGATGCTTTACAGAAGAATTCTACGGACATATATGTACCGAGTGTACTGGGTACTACTCTCAAACGCCCGATCAATTGGAAGAACTATGCTTAGCAGATTTTGCAGCATGGTTCAGATTTTCCAAAACAAGTAGGAATATTTCTGTTAATAATGAAGACTACAATGAAGTAGAAGACGAGGATGACACGACAGCTGCACTTCCCATGGCAATTAGAGATGGATCAGGATTTTTAAGTAAAAGGAAGCAAGCACTTATTCTGCACTGGAAACGTTTTAGCGTTGAAAATTCAAGAGCTGATTTCTTCAAAGTAACTGCCATGATGTTTCACTCATGGAGAAATGAGGAGAATGAGCTCTTAAATAATGATGTCGAGAGTGTTTGCAACGCACACAAGGAGCAAATTGAGCAGAATAAGCTCAAATAAGACAAATTTTTATCCAACGAGCTTGAACGGATTCTGGAAAACCTGCATGTTTCAGCGGAAGAAATAGCTGATGAGAGAGCTGCCTCTCAAATTTTGGATCCCGAATTCAGAGCTCTAGCTGTTCCAGAGGAAGCAGGAGATGTTAATGTTTTTCACGAGGACAATAATAGTGTGGAAGAGGCGGTTCGATTGATTAAACTACCACCTTTTATATTAGAAGGAGATTTACTGGCAATGGTAACAACAAGCAGAGGGAATATTTTGCTCATGTAATGCGCAATGTCAGTAAGAAGAAAATCTTCTACGAATATGTCAGAGGTGATGCTAGAGTGGGCAAAACCCGGCTTATAACGACTATATATCAGTCGTTGACATTGCGCGCTAACACTGTACCAGGAACTAACGCCGAAAGCAGCACTTGGAATTGGAGGTTTAACACTTCATTCCGTTTTTTCACTCCCCGTCAACCAGTCCTCCGCCGATATTCGGCCTCTCAATAGTGACACACTGAACACTATTCATGCTAATCTCATAGATATTAGGCTTATAATAATTGATGAAATTTCAATGGTTGCAGCAAAGATGTTTGCGTATTTAGATTTTAGGCTAAAGCAAATTTTTATGAGCATTGCTTACTTTGGAGGCATTTCAATTATCGTGTTTGGTGACTTTAAACAGTTACCACCAGTAGGAGATCGATGGATATTTGCGCCGAATGGCAATGATCATTACAGCGCAATTACAGGTACCCCGCTTTGGGATCAATTTCGGTACTTCGAGCTCACCGAAATAATGCGTCAGTGTGAAGATCAAGAATTTGCCATTGCTTTAAACAACATGTCAGAAGGAAATATGACACACGCTGACATCCAATTAATCCAAAGCAGGGAAAAGACCTCTAACGAGTTACCCAACGAAGCCATCCATCTCTTTTATTCAAATGCTTAAACAAATAATTTCAATTCAACAAAACTGGCGAACACGATGACTGACGAGTTCATTTCGACTGCGAAGGATACAATTAAGTCAAGTAAATGGTGCTACAGGGGAACTAATGCAGCTGGATACCGAATCGTCTGGACCTGAAAGCACAGTGCTGCGACTAGGGATGAAATTCAAAGAATCAAAAGTTGGAAGCTTTGCACGTTCCAAGTAGCCGCATAGTCGCAATGCAGATTGGACACCAATCATGAGCGTGGTCCTATCATTCCAATACAGGCGAAATGAACAAATAACTATAGAACGTAGACATTAAAAAAAAACACCCTAATATGTACTAATATATAAATATTATAATATTTTTCCATTAAGTTTATATTAGTAATAAATATTCTTAAAATTTTAAATAACTATACACGTCTAAAAGATCAATTTTCCTTATTAAATAAAATTAATGTTTCTAGCAAACAACCTGGCTAAAAATAATTAGTAAAATGTTTTCCTTTGAATGAAAAGCACATAGTTACTAAAAGAAATGCACCTGTGAAGGGTATATTAGCCGAAGTTAACGTTTTTTCTTGTTAAGAATTATTCCGGTTCCTTTTAATGTAGAATTGGAAATCTTAGGTTCTGTCAAATAAAGGGTAATTTTTTCAGTAATTTCCAACCGCCTTTCTGTGAAGAAAGAGGTTTTTATACCCTGTTATAGACGTCCTAAAAATTCATGGGTTTCTCTGTTTATCTTATAACTTCAGATCGCAATTAATAAACAGGAAGATCCTCAGGTAAGCTTTATCAAAGCACTGATTCTATAATCAGGAGGGTTTTTTTATAATAAAGTAAAATAAACCCTTCAATCAATTTGGTAATTTTTCATTGTGGTCTATGGAAATATTAAAATATGTCTGTCCCATGTGTTACAAATACTTCTTTAAAGGAAGCATTTTTTGTACAATATATGCCATTTTTAAGCCACTGCAAACACCATAAAAATAATTAAACCATACAAACTCCAATTAAAATTTGATCGGTGTATACTGTCCAATTTTTATTAAGCTCAGTAGTACAGTTTTTCCGACATTTGTTGCTTTTACTTCCTTATTTTTGATGGTGCCTGCAACGCAGGTGTTTGTATGCCAACATTTTAGCTTCGCATCGTTGAAAGATTTTACGTGGTAACGTCATTGTTCACCGTCCAATGTTATTTGCTCAATCACATATCGTTTGTGTATATGGGTACGACAAAGCCATCCGTTATTTTACTATCTCTCTGCTTCAATTGTACCTGACCATTGGAAGCATGCATCAATCACCAATTGCTTTCATGATATGTATATCAAATCCGAAGAGTAGTAAGGAAACAAAAGCGCTATGGAAACAAGAAAATGGCAAAAATTGATAAAATTTAAAAATTCTAAAACCAATTCGAATAAAAAAGTTACCTTCCGCACAAACTCACCAAATTTCTAAGCTGGTCATGGTATTGTAAGTCCTTTACCGAGGGAAGGTAAACAAAAATCTTTGTGCGACTACATTGATACACCCGTCACAAATATCTTAAGGTGGATGTTGGAAATGTTCTTAGAACCAAAAGCATTTTTAGGCAACAAACCAACAGTTTGGTCTACGATATTCGTATATATAATATGTTAAAAAAGTTTTAACAAAATTGGTATCAAATTGAAGAAATTTGTTTTCCATATTTATAAATAAATTAAATTAATAAAATAAATAAATTAATTTATTTTGTGTTTTGTGCAAATGGTTTTCGGAGTTTTTGAGTATGCATCATTTTTGCCTACGGTTTCAGACATGATGGGTTGATTTCCTATAAAAAAAAAACTGTTGATCGCTACTACAAAGCTATTTAGGCCTGAAAAACTTCAGACTACACTGGTAAACACTGTTTTTGTCACATGAACTTTGTTATGATTTTTATTTATGTTGGCGTACCCTCATTGAAAATATATAACAGTTTGGTTTCTATCACATCCATTTTTCTAATAAATATGCCACGAAAGTGATTGAACAACCCGGAAAATTTTTGTTATGGGTGTGGATAATTAACTTATACATCTCAGCGTCGAAATTTGACATCACTAATTGAACAGTGCTATTTAGATTATTTTGGTTTTCCTGTGAGGAATCAAGACAAATCCTGGGTTCCACATAAATGTTGTGTAACGTGTGTGAGGCTCCTGTTAGGTTGGGCTAAACAAGAACCTAGACATTTGTCAGTTGCTATACCAATGATTTGGATGGAAACAAAGGATCATGTAAGTGATTGTTATTTTTGTTTGACTCAAACAAAAGGTATTACTACCAAATCCAAACACACTATCCAGTATTTAAACTTGTCTTCGGCCAAGAGACCCATCGTACATAGTGCCGAACTGCCTGTGCCGATGCCTCCAAATCGATCAAAAAGTGAGAATTCTAGTCCGAAAGATGGAGATGAATTTTTATATCTAAAAGAGAAGTTCCCTAAACTCAGCGAGACGAAAATCAAAGAGGGAATATTTGTAGGCCCACAAATACGGCAATTGATGAAAGATAAGAGCTTTCAAGAAAAACTGAATGATCAGGAAAAACTCGCCTGGAAATGTTTTGTGAATGTTGTTACAAAAAAAGATTTAATAAATGAACTTATGATATCATTTAAAGCTTTGGGGTATAATATGTCCTTGAAAATACATATGCTGGACTCTCATCTGGATTTCTTTCCGGCAAATTTGGGAGCTGTGAGTGACGAACAAGGTGATTGTTGGAGACTTAAAAGGGACCTACCGGAAGCCAAATATTCAAGAATATCTATTAGATATTACGAAATAATTCTGTAAGTGTAGCTGAACTTTGTACTTTTTACGAAAACATACATATGTTTTGATGTCACAAGAAAACATGATGTGTACATTTTTTTCGTTGATATATTATTATTTGGTGGCCCTAGTATATTAAAAATTTGATATAAATTTTCATGTGAAAAAAAAATTACAAATTTGTTGACCAGTGCTATCATGAGTGTTTAAAAACAACATTTAGCACACTCAGAGACTCTAGTGTGGTTTGGTTTGTTTTTATGTATCGGTGCCGTTCCTGTTATGTGACGGTTAACCTTAATTATCAGCACTTGACATTCGTAGTTTTAACAGTGCTAATTGTGGCTTATTTAAAATGGTACATGATTTCACTAATTTTGTTCGTCCGTGAATGAATAGGTTCCGGACATTTCGCACTCCCACATTCTATTATGCATTGATCCTCGCATTTCAACTAGTGCAATAACAAGTGTATTGTATATTATACACGCGCCGGAAGTAATAATAAGTGCGAAATTTTAGCGGAAGGAATCATGCAACGATTGACAAATTATACTCGTTAAGCTAATGCGAATTTGCGGGTGGGAAAAATTGCATATTTTTATACTCTCGCAACAAAGTTGCTAAAGAGAGTATTATAGTTTTGTTCACATAACGGTTGTTTGTAAGTCCTAAAACTAAAAGAGTCAGATATAGGGTTATATATACCAAAGTGATCAGGGTGACGAGTAGAATTGAAATCCGGATGTCTGTCTGTCCTTCCGTCCGTCTGTCCGTCCGTCTGTCCGTCCGTCTGTCCAACCGTCTGTCCGTCCGTCCGCCCGTGCAAGCTGTAACTTGAGTAAAAATTGAGATATCATGATGAAACTTGGTACACGTATTTCTTGGCTCCATAAGAAAGTTAAGTTCGAAGATGGGCAAAATTGGCCTCCTGCCATGCCCACAAAATGGCGGAAACCGAAACCCTATAAAGTGTCATAACTAAGCCATAAATAAAGATATTAAAGTGAAATTTGGCACAAAGGATCACATTAGGGCTCCGCCCCTACTAAGTTTTTTGTACATATCTCGGAAACTACTATAGCTATGTCAACCAAACTCTATAGAGTCAAAACTCCAACTTCACTGAAAAACTTCCCACCTCTTAGTCGTTTGTTAACATAACATTCTCCTGTTTGATAACCGACTCTAGTTTTCATAATTTAAACTCCTTCCATAGTTGCAATAGCTCTCGGTTTTAAGAGAGTATTTACATTATATTCGGAAATTTTAATTTTTTTTGTCATAAATTTTTTGCATGTTACACGAAAATATGGTATGAATAATATTAGAGAAATGTTTTAGAAAAGGGTAAAAAATTATACAAATTAGATATTAAATTATTTTTTTCACCGCGTACAAGAAGCGTACAAGAACTTGAGAAAGTGATTTGAACGAAAATGCAAAAAATTGTCTGACTCAAGTTGGGCACGTGTCCGTAGTGTAAACGTAATGAGCAACAACAAAAGAGAATTTGCCGATAATTACTAAGGACCAAAGGCGTCTCCGTCTAGATGCCGTCTAAGGCTACTGTTACATAGAGAGTCTTCAAACGAACTTGTATATGCATAAATAGTGCAAAATTTTATACCATCAACTATTTTCCCTACTGGGGTTCTTATGAATTTATTCTGGTTTTATGCCTAAATGCTCGAATGCGTGCAGATTAAAAATTTAATTAAAATTTTAATTTTCGGCGACGACGACTGAACTGAATGTGGATTGAGTCACTGTTGTGGATGGAGTTTTTGTTTGAATTGTTGTAAATCGGAACAACTCACATTGTTGCTGCATGGTTTTATCATCGTTTTCGTTTTTGCTTTTACTTTTTTATATTCTGCTTCTGATTGAGGGCGCGCGCGTAAACGAAACGTTCGCATTTAAAGAAAAGCGTTAATTAGAAAAGCAAACTATTTGTTACACTGCGCTTGTTATTTTGCATTTGTTTTTACTGTTGTTGGAACAGGGTCAAACCACGTCAAGTAGTCCACGAAAATTTCGAAATATCACCGATTTTGAAAATTAGCAGTTCATTAGTTAGGGAACCAGACGCATACCCTGTGGTATAAATAATTCGTCAAATTTTTTTTTATTAAAGTTATTGAAGGTACTACTAGAGATAAATCGATGAAAATTTGTGAAGTTAAAGAAAAATGGTCGTGCTATATCATATATATTTTTTCACGATCCATTTGTTTAAATAATAATATTTTACATAATTTTTTGTTAAACAATTGAAATTTTTAAAGTGTTCTTCACGCTAAAAAAAAATCGAAAAGTATGTGACACAACGCAGAAAATATTCACCTTTAATAATCTGTAAAAAAATTTTTGTTCATTTATACCGTTCCAAAGATATTGAATTTTTTGTCTTCCTACCGCTTTAAAACGTATGGCACAACCATAGTTGTACCTCTAAAACCCACCTAACCCCTTAATGTCTTTAATTGACTGAAAATAGTTTCCACGGAGTGGTTGTTGAGTTGTTGAGGTTACTGAAAAATTCACACGGAACTAAATCTGGCGAATATTGTGATTGCGGCACGATATTGGTTGAAATTTTGGCGTAATAATATATCGTATTGTACAAAACAAGATTTGTCGGCCTATAATTCCGGTTTTTTTTACGAAAAGCTTCGCGCAAATGGAACTCAACACTCAAATAGTATTCATTGTTGACATTTTGGCCGGTCGGAGGGAATTCGGGTGCATGCCCCAAGGATAATAGAATAAATCTGTTAAAGTAACCATGAGTTTGGACGGTTTCGGATCACCTTTGCCACGATATTAGGCCGGTTGATCGTTTGTTTGTGGGTCGTAAACAAAGATCCATATATAAGATTCATAGCTAGTAATAATTCATTTCACGTTAACGCGACACTGGTTTTCTCCGACTGTTAATCGTCGAACTTTAAGCACCAATTCCTTTATGTTATGGACGTGTTGATCATCAGTTGATGTGAATGTTTCGTTAAAAACATTTGCTCGCGGCAAACAATTATCAACGAAGGCATTTTTCAAGATTCTAAAAGTTTCGACACCAGAAATTTGATTCCGCACACAAAATGTAATGAAAATTGTTTGTTTAAATATTTTTAAAATTCCCCGAATACACTTTATGTACTTGAAAAAGATAAGCGTATTCTGAACCCTTATTTTGATGTGAATTTTGGCACAGATGCCAGTCATACAAAACTAAAAAAAATATTGTGACGAATTTTTGCGCTCAGTAGTATAATTATATTGCTATAAGAATTAATTGCAATCATTCGGTTGATTAGTTTCCTGAAGAAATTTTTTTATAATTTCGTCTTTTTGATTTAATGGTGACCGAACCAGAAACTCAAAAGCATATCAGTTGTATAAGAAAAATTTTAAGGCCTAAGAATATGTCTTCGAATAATAAAAATGGTCTAATATTGTTAATCTTGTCGATATTTCCTACCGATGACATATTGGCATGTTTTGTGATGAAATCGATAATCGTTTTATAATTCATCTCGCCGAAGTTAGTAATGACCTTTTTTGCTGATAAAACCCGATGGGTCATGAGTGATGTGTTAACGGCTCTGACCTTTGAGACGAAACTCAACCAGGACATTAATGTTTTGGAGAAAGTATCGGCCACCAAATTCTGTTTTAACAACATCCCTACAATAAAGTTAAATGTTTTCCTAAATAATCGAATATAGTACTAATTTGAAAAATACGAATTTTAATGCTTCTTCTGTAGTTGATCAAAACTTGTACGCATAGCCCTGTTGTGATCTTTATATTTGTTTCGCTCAATCTAAGACAGCTCTGTATGCAATATGGTTCTAAAAGCTACAACCTCATCGTTTTAAACCATGGAATCTTTTCCTTAAAACTCATCAAAAATCATGCAATCCAAAACAGTATTTTCTTTTAACCGTTTTTATTTTCCAAAATTTCATTAATATTTGGAATGGTATACCTATCGTTGATCATTAACAATCTTCAATTTCCCTTTTCCGAAGCGTCTAACTTTCAAGCATCTTTTGGATATACATATCATGTAGATCCTACTGATTTACTTACCGAGTAAAAAATAATTAACACTTGCATTTAAATTTATACATTTTATTTCTTCCGTTACAAACTACAAAAAAGAACTTAGAGAGACCAGTTCATTGGCAGGGAACTGAACTCAGTTGTCGGTATCATTTTCAAAGTTTCTACTTCAGCATAAAGTTATTTTATCCTTGCGAATTTTGCAAACCAACTTTATTGCCACCGACCGGGTTTTTAAAATTCCACAACTCCTGTGTTTTGGTTCATGTGCGCCATGATGATGAAATTGTCGCCTTCGTTAAGTTTGTGGATGCGACGGCCACTTCCTCAAAACTCATCCATACTCCATGCTTCTTGAGTCGGTTAGCGGTATATAATTGGTCACATTTTAACGACTTAAATAATCGTGGAAAATAGTTTTCATACCATAACTGTAAGAGATAGAGAGAAAAAGTTGGGATATTAAAAAAATAATGCAGACAAAAATTTGGGTTATTTCTTCTTCAACGATAAAAAGAGAAGAGAAACTAACTAGTAAAATAGTTTACATTAAATATGATGAGTTTTTTTTCGAAATGTAGTCGGACTTCATTTTGTATGTTTTTTAAATTCAAAACCAAAAGGTGCATCTCTAACTACATGTACTTATAAGTACATGTATTAATATATGCAGGTATCTCTCCTGCGACCCATCGAATTCCAAATCTAAATAGATCTGAAGCTATTTACATACTACATACTGAAGAATACTTAGGTATCTCCTATAACAACAAGTCTTAGAATTTTCTTTGCTGAAGTCCCAGAAATAATTTAAATATTTTTAAGGCTACTGTTTAAGCCAATTAATTATTTGGCATTTTAAATGTGCCCTATATAACCTTTTCGTCCGATCTGGATTGTTACATAGGACAATAGAAAGTGATTTTAAAATTATAACAACATAACGCATAGTAATTTTTTGCAGACTGAGAATTCAAAGAGTGCATTATAAAAGGTGTAACCCGAAACATCTAAGTTGTTAACTGTTAACTAGACTTGACTTTCAGGAAAAGCATAAAAAAGCTTGGGACAACGGTTAGTTTAGGCTATGCAGGTATTTGGTCACAACATTTTGTACACTGAATTAAATACTGTCCGTGGAGACAATCAGAAGGTTGTTTGCAAATTTTTACTAGCATTTTAGTTTTATTTGAGCGATGTCAATTGCATAATTATCTTAAGTACAAGTGAAACAAATATGGTTTTTTCTCAAACACAAGACTATGCGCCTAATTTAATTAAATTTAAAATGTATGTAGTTTCTTTCCAAGTGGTATGATGACCGGAAAATTCGTTAGAATAAGTGTATTGTAGCGGGAGGGGATTACTTTGAAGGACACGAAATGGAAAAAATTCACCTTTCACTTTGTTGTATGTATATATCTATAGGTACTTATGGTTGAAGAAATAATGGTCGATTGTTGACTGTCAACGGCAGTCGGCGCGCATATCGGACGTTTAAGCATTGGCTTTGTTGACAAAAACACAACTGTGCGGTGAGCGCCGTTTGAGCGTCACCCCACGACGTCGGGTCACGAATGTACAATACTGATGCAGATGCAGAAGTGCAGAAATTCTGAAATGCAAAATGGTGCAAAATGCAAATCGTGATGTGCACACACCATGAATGGTGGATACCAAAAACGGAGGAAGAAAAAAAGAAAAAAGCAGAAAGAGAAGAGAAGAGAGAACGCTGGAGTTTAGAAGTAAATTGTGCATTGCAGCGGACGTGATTTTAATAGTTATTTAAGAGAGCTGGCTCATATGCTTTGCTGAAATTCAAACAGTAAATATTTAGATAAAAAGTGGATGCAAATGCAGTAGAAGTGACATCTTAAAGTGCGCTGGGTATGTATGGTGAACGTTTGCGGTGTTTGTTGGTGAGTTATAAGGTGCTTAATGTTGTGCAAAATTCGTGGTGCGTGTGCTGCATGCAGATCTTTTGCATAAACTTTCAAGCAAGCGGGCGTGTTGATCAAGTGCAAGTGCACTATGGAAGGGGCAATGAAAAGATAGTTGAGGCGGAGGACAGGTTATGCTAAAGTGTTAATACGGCACTTAAGGCTGTTTTGCTCATAGCACCCGTCGACACAGCCGAAAGAAGTTTGGCTGAAAAGTTGCTATTGGAAACTGAATATCTAAATAAAAATGTCTGAAAACTTCGCAACCCTTACAGTTCTCGTAGTCTTTTCTCCTTTTCTGGCATCATACCTGTGAGGAAGATGTGGTTAGGAAGAAGTCGCCAGAGGAGAGGCGCAATATGACTCTAACCACCTCTTTGCATGCTACTTCAAGAACCGTAAGTAATGTTTCCAATCTGATGTGCTGATAGAAAAATGCTTACTTAATGTTGCAATATTTAACAAAAATTCACGATTAGAGTTTCGATCTAGAACTGTGAGTACAAGTATTTTAATAATAGTAGTTTAGTTTAATAACAAATCGAATAGAGTAGAATTTCATCTACTAAGAAATAGATAACACTGAAATCGTTATGAGTTTCCCAGCTAATATCTGATCGAAAGCCGAAAACAATTGTGATAGTAAGGTGTCCAAAACTAGGAAAGAAGAGACTGCAATCTACACCTTTTTCTGTTTCTCACTTTAGTAAACTCAAAACAAAAACACCGTCGACCTCATGTCTCCAAACATCTAGGTGAGCTACTTAATTCCCATATATGGATGTGTTGAGTGCAAGAGGCTTTTGTGATGCTTGAGTCAGAACTATAGAAGTTTTCTTCACAAAGACTGCTTTTGAAAATCCATCTGCGAACTAACCTCAGTGATTAAACCTGAAATATATTCTCTCATGGCAGCGAAAGATGTCAGTTTCAAGCAGACTTAAGCAACCTAGTTTCTTGATGTGTTAGAAATGACATGCCATTGAACCTTAAAAAATGTAAAACGATGTGCTTTTCACGTAGATCTGTAGATCCTACTTCATACGGAATACAAAACTTTAGGTTGGAGCAAGTATGCAGTTTTGTTGATCTGGGAGTAACTATGGACCCCAAACTCAATTTTAATCTTTATGAATCTTCCACGGTTTTTAAAGCTAAAGAAGCTCTTAGTTTTGTTATTCGTTGGTCTAAAGAATTTAGAGTTCCGCTTACCATAAAAATTCTTTTTACATCTTTGGTAAGGCCCTTATTAGAGTATGCTTCTGTGGTTTGGTACCCTAGTTACCAAGTCCACTCAGATAAGTTTGAATCCGTTCAAAAACAATTTTTACTTTTTGCCTTAAAACCCTCTTACACTAACCGTCTAAAACTTATAAATCTCCCGACACTCGCTAGTCGTAGGGAGATACTTGGTATAATATATTTCTTGTAAAACTCATGAATGGGTCAGTCTGTAGCCCATCTCTCTTATCTGATATTAATTTTAATGTTCCCGTTCGCTCTACCAGGCAGTTTAGACCCTTACTTTTAAAACTTTCTATTACGAATTTTGAGTTAAACGAACCATTCCGCCGTATATGTCATGATTTCAATTCTCATTCCAGCACATTTGATCTAACAGACTCACTCTTTACCATTAAAAAAACTATTTAATCTACTCTTAATAAGTAACATTTGAAAATAATAAACTTACTTTAATCTAATTCTTTTGTTTTGGCTGTTGAAATTTTTGTTTTTGTAGCTGAGCAGCTTAAGATCGTAACGCTTAAAACTCTCTTGCCTTTCATGACTCGGCTAATTCCACTCGTTCGCGGATTGCGCCCCTCGCGTTGGTTGGGCGGGAGGAGGGTAATCGTTGAGTATTATTATGACCTAATATTACCGGACATAAAACTGATCAGATAACTTATGTTAGTGATCTCTTATCTAACAACCTTCGTTAAAGACGAAGTTAAGTGTGAGTGTTAGCGATCAAAAAACCAAGAACAAAGAAATGTGAATTAATTAAAACGATGATGTGAAGAAGTATTGTTTTTGCCTTTTTAGGTTTTTCGGAATCAAAACATAAAGCTGTGGGTGCAGCCAACGTAAGAAATAATAACTTCGATCGGAATTGCATACGAATGCAAAGCTGCAATACCGAAGGTATGCAATTAATTCCCGCGACGAGGGAGTTTAAAAAAATATATATTTTATATCGCGGATGAAAAGAGAATGCGTGTGGTTCTAGTGGATTCTTCTTCTTCTACTCCTTGTTTTTAATTGGCGTAGACACCGCTTATGCGATTATAGCCGAGTTAACAACAGCGCGCCAGTCGTTTCTACTTTCCGCTGCGTGGCGCCAATTGGATATTCCAAGCGAAACCAGGTCTTCTCCACTTGGTACTTCCAACGGAGTGGATGTCTTCCTCTTCCTCTGCTTCCCCCGGCGGGTACTGCGTCGAATACTTTCAGAGCTGGAGTGTTTTCGTCCATCCGGACAACATGACATAGCCAGCGTAGCCGCTGTCTTTAATTCGCTGAACTATGTCAATGTCGTCGTATATCTCGTACAGCTCATCGTTCCATCGAATGCGATATTCGCCGTGGCCAATGCGCAAAGGACCATAAATCTTTCGCAGAATTTTCTCTCGAAAACTCGTAACGCCGACTCATCTGTTGCTGCCATCGTTCAAGCCTCTGCATTATATAATTATGAGCGACTTATAGAGTTTGGCTTTTGTTCGTCGAGAGAGGACTTTACTTTTCAATTGCCTACTCAGTCCGAAGTAGCACCTGTTGGCAAGAGCAATCCTGCGTTGGATTTCCAGGCTGACATTATTGGTGGTGTTAATGCTGGTTCCTAAATAGACGAAATTATCTACAACTTCAAAGTTATGACTGTCAACAGTGACGTGAGAGCCAAGTCGCGAGTGCGACGATTGTTTGTCTGATAACAGGAGATATTTCGTCTTGCCCTCGTTCACTGCCAGACCCATTTTCTGTGCTTCCTTGTCCAGCCTGGAGAAAGCAGAACTAACGGCGCGGGTGTTGAGGCCGATGATATCAATATCATCGGCATACGCCAGAAGCTGTACACTCTTATACAAGATGGTACCTTCTCTATTCAGTTCTGCAGCTCGAATTATTTTCTCCAGAAGCAGATTGAAGAAGTCGCACGATAGGGAGTCGCCTTGTCAGAAACCTCGTTTGGTATCGAACGGCTCGAAGAGGTCCTTCCCGATCCTGACTGAGCTTTTCGTGTTGTTCAACGTCAGTTTACACAGCCGTCTTAGTTTTGGAGGATGGAGTCATGTGTAGAAGTTCACGCAAGTGAGGAAAGTTCTCTGATAGCCATTCACTTGGGAGTGGCCAGAAACGATTCTTTTACACATGGCTCAAGCAGCTCACAACTTCCTGTCTTTGACCAAGTATCCTGTGGGTAGCATAAGAACATCCGTTCGAAGGCGCGCTAAAGTGAGAAGGCGAAACATCCCCCACATAGGGTTGTGCGCTGGTGCACGTAAAAAATACTCCCAATGAAAAGGAACAACAAGCCTCGGATGAAAGACCTCCCTTTTGATGTTCTAGTGGATTGCCAGTTACAAATCAAATCTTTATTTCCAAGATACTAATATTTATACATTTTGGTCTTATTTACTTAAAGTTAAAGCTGAAGTGTAAGCATCAGCTAGTGATTGAATCCAGAACAAAGAAAGTGTCAATTACAAAATGAGCTGTTTCAGCATATTTCGGCAGAACTTTAAGCGTTCTGTTTACGTTACAATTATCATTGTTATGCCTTCTTATGAGGGCGAGCGACAGCACGGAAAAAGCATATCGAATTCTTAAATAATCAAAAACGTTAATTAAGATTTTTAATTTTTGAGACAATGTAATTGCAGAATGCAAAGATTCAATTTTATTTACAGTTTTGGTAAGGTTGCTATGCGGAGGCTGTCATTAACTTGCATTTGTTCATCCAAGTGCTAATGTGTTTGTGCGTATGTAACTATAAGAAGCTTGTGAAAACATTTAAGCAATCATTACCGGCTGACGATAGGAATTTTATAGCGGTTTGATGTGCAGTAAAAGTGCGGTGTTTTTATAGCTTCATATTGATGTTAGCTTTTGAACTTAATTTATTTGCTCAGAACGTTTTTATTTGTTGTTATTTTATTTATGAATATCATAGTTGCGTGAATGTGTGTGAGTACGCGTAAAAAGTCTTAATTAACATTTATCATTGCATATTCACATTTCATCAATTCCTCTCCAGAGCGATATGTCAAAGCGAACGCAATGTTATTCGAAAACATTGTTCTGTCTGTATGTGTGTGTGTGTGTTTATCTTTGTATGTGCACAGTGAATGAAAAAAATTTCGTATGCAGGCTAATAAAGGGAAAATTTAAGCAATAACAATAACAAAATGCGCAGCAAATGCAAACACACAGAGGTAGGACAAAGGGATAACGGTAAAAAATACAGGTACAGCAGCAGTGAAAATTATGAATAAAGTGGAAAAATTTAAAGAAGAATAAGTAGAGTAGCAGAGCAAAATGGAAAAACGTAGGTGAACAATTAAAATAGTTTTAGTGTGTGAGTGCTGTATGAGAGTGTGTGTGTGTGCTGTGTGTTTTTTCATTTCAGCACCGCTAAACTGCATCAAATTTTCCCGTATTCTTTTCATTTCAGTGTAACAACTGTATGTGTGTATGTATGTGCTAGCGCATTATATTTTTAGCAAGATTGGAAAAAAAATGCGTTTTTATAGTTAACTGAAATAACGTAAAGTTTAAATGCGAAAATATTTTTTACGAGTCACGAGTTAAAAAAATTCGTTATTGTGAGTAGCGTGCAAATTCAGTTTAATATTATTATTTTTGTTCCACCTTTTTTAAATTTTTTAAATTTTTTTATTATTTTATTTTTTTAACTTTCATAGTTTTGTGCAATTACTATCGGCTTAATTAATTGTTATTAAAATGTGCATATGATAAATCGCCGCTAAAATGTGGTGTTAAAAAATAGTCAATACCTTTCAAAATATTTTCATGTTATTTGTTTACTTTTCAATACCACTTGTCATAATAGAGATGACGTAAGCAAAAACATTTAGAACTGCATTGTGTGGCTTCAGTTGAGAGAGAGTGTGACCAAAGTTATATAAAGACGCTTAGGACAATCAATTTTACGTAACTTTGTTAAAAATTGCAGAATAAATGAAGATATTTATAAATATACCTATAATTTGAAACCATAAAAGGTACGGAATGGATTAAGTTTAATTTGATTTAAATAAAAAAATCTTTTTACCAATGCAAATTATTTTTTTTTTATAAAAAATATACTTGGTGATAATAAAAACCAAGTAAGGGTATAACCGAACATATCATACTCTTGAAACTTGCAAGGATTAAAGCTAGGGAAGTACCATCAGGTGCGTAAGACTTGTTAGTTATACTTTTACGGAAGCTAGGGCGACCGATTTAAACATTCTAAGCACAAATATGTATCGTAATAAGAAAAACACTTTCTCTCAATTTTATTAAGAAGAAGCGAAGTATTGACCTGACTCAACGCTTTTTGATACACAGAGATACTACTGCCAGGATAGGATGCTCTCCAAATTTAAATTATATATCTCGCACACTTACCGATATTTTCGGTAATATTCAATTATAGGGTTCACTTCCAGTTTTGGTTCCATTTAAACAATTTTTAGTCATAGAGTGGCATACTGCAAAGGCATTATTCATGCTATGTTTTATCCCGTTATATTAGTTGTTTCTTGATTTGAAAGGAAAGTGAAAAAATCAAATGGAATTTAAAATTGTGTTGTATGAGAAGTAGGCGTGGCTGTAGTCCGATTTTACTAATTTTCTTACTGTGGTGTAGAAATATTAATAAGATATCATGTACCGAATTTAATCAGTTGGGCGGATGTGTTTACACCTAAAAGTGGCGATACCACGCCCATATTCGACTTTTGGCCCCGACTCCATTTAAGCCCCATCTTGCCATTTTGGAGGTACCGTTATATGGGGGATTGAGCGCGGTTACCATCCGCTTTCATCTGTTTTCGCACTGCCGAAAAGAATTCTTTTAATATTTGCGCTAGATGAATTTGGTTGTTAGCGCTTTAGGGTTTTAAGAGATATGTACAATAAACTTATTAGAGTGAGTGAATGTTTTATTGTAGTTTAAGTAGTAAAGGAGATATATACATTAAACTTATTAGTGGGCGGGTCCACGCTCACTTTCTTAAACTTTTTTGCCCACAGGTGCTCCTTGCTACTGCGATCCTTTGTGTCAAATTAGAGTTTTATATCTTAATTTAGTGCTTAGTTCTCACACTTTATAAGCTTTCGGTTAATGACGTTTTGTGGGCGTGGTATTGGTCTGAGTACGCCAATATATGAACTCATATTTTTTTCTAAGGAACGCACCTATCAAGTTTCATCAAGTTATTTCAATATTTACTCAAATATTACTTTACAAAAGGTCACAAGAACTTTGATCGGTGACTCGAACTAAAAAAATATTTTCGAAGATTGCAACGTTGTCTCAAACCAACAAGCCGTGAAGCTAGCTTGCCAAATATAGATAGATTTCTTCAGATGTTGTTCCCGTAACTTAAAATTTACGTCAGAATTGCTGCTTTGATAGATGCAAAACATATGGAACAAGACAGCATAATTCATTGGGACAAAAACCTGGATTCTTTCTTAGATAAAACAAAAAGGAATATTAATATCGGCTTCAGTGGGCTGTTATGCTCGCACAGATGCATTTTGTAAATTATAAGAAGGTATTATTTTTTTATCGATCAGTTTGTGTACCATTCCATACAGAGCCGTCTTAAACCAAGCTGCGGCCCTTGGCCACACAAGAATTTGGGGCCCTTTTTGAAAGTAAAAAGGAATATTCTAGTAGCAATTTCTACGTTTGGAAAGTTTCTTCCAATTCATCTGATTTTATCAGGTTATGTAAGTTTGAGATATTTAAATCCGCTGATTACTTTACTGTATTTTTTAAATATTAGCTTAAATGAAAACATTCTGTTTTGAGCTCATCTGCATTAATGTCTTCATGATAAAATTCTGAAAATTCTCTGCATTTTTTTTATCAAGTCGCCAGATTCAATTGTTGTTAACTGACAAAGAAAACTATAAAACTATAAATACCTTGGTATGCTGCGGAGCGTTTTTTTAAATGTGTATTTAATGTGTCAATTATGGGAACGAAAGCATCTACACGAAACTTATCCTTGCCTCTGAACTGTGCAGTTTCTGATGATCCTTCAAAAAAAGTGATGTTTGTACTGCGAATTTTTTTTCTTTCAAATGTAACTTTGTAGTCAGTAAATGGATTTTTTTCGTACTTATCAAAATTATTGCGTGCAATATTGACATAACATTTCGTTACAACGTCCATGGTCAGGCTGCTATTCTGTAAACTTAGACTTGTTTTATTCATAATTCCTAAGAGATCATTCCATATTTCCGTTAGAAGATCGGTCTCAAATTTTCCCATTTTTTTCTAGGCTTTGGGCTTCCTTTCTAGTGTATCCTGGTTGATTGGTGTCACTTGCGATTGAAGGCAATGCTTCAGAATTATTTAAATAACCATTTTGCAAAGCATTAATAGCATTGGTACGTGCAGACCATCTAGTTTCCGAAAGAGACTTTAGGACTCTATTTGCTCCTAAATGATCTGTCAAAATTTTCCATAGTTTTGTCGAAGCCGAGAAAAAATTGAACAAGTTTTGTACAAATTGAAAGAATGATACCGCTTCAGTAACACACTCAACAGCCACTAAATTTAGCGAATGTGCCGCACATGGAACGTAAATCGCAAATTCGCAAATTTCTTTTATTCTTGTCTGAACACCGGAGTACTTTCCAGACATATTTGATGCATTGTCATAGCTCTGCCCGCGACAATGTTTTATAGGAATATCAAGGCTTACAAAAAAGTTTAAAATAGCAGATACCATTATATTGCGCATTATGTTTATCCATCGGCAAAAATTGCATAAATCTCTCAATAGGCTGCCCGTCTTTTACGTATCTAACTATGAAAGTTAGTTGGTCAACGTGGGACAGATCTGGCGTAGAATCTACGCTATCAGAACAGTACTTTGCTGATTTAAGTTCTTTGACAATGGTTTTCAAAACTTGCTGTCCCATTAAATTAATAAATTCATTACAAATATTTGCCGATAAATATGATGTACTTCCTTTTCCACGATTTCCGCAGTTTTGTATGTGATCAGCAAGAAAAGGATCAAATTCACTAATCAGTTCTAAGCATCCCAAATAATTCCCATTATTTTGCGATCCTAATGTCTCATTAACGCCACGAAAAGCAAGACCTATTAGGAGAACTTAAATTATATCCAGTACCAGTAGTGGTATTAAATAGACGGCAGCAATAACAGTATACATATTTCTTTGCTGGTGAATAAAGGAGCCATTTTCTTTATAAAGACTCACCACTCGTCAATTTACGAATAAAAATGTTTTTGATTAAGTATCTAGTTTTCGTTTTACCCTTTGAATCTGGAAAACTTGTAGAAGTTTCAGAGAAGTCACTATTTATATTTTGGATAAACTCTGGTCCTTTTCGAATCCAAATATCACGAACTTCTTCCGGTAAAATGCCGTCAGAGTAAGTACCAGGGTCAAGAGACGCAGATACATTCTCTAAGCTTGCAGTTATTAATTCACAGTGGCTTGAAGTCGATGGTTCAGCATCTAAAGTATGTTTGTCATTTTCGTCACATGTAACCCCTCTTTCCTGGTGACATTCAGAGGTACTTTTGTCTTGCGGTGATGAGAATAAATAATCCCTCGCCTTATTTGTTTCTTCAACCGTAAAAAACGAAGTGAGCTTTTGAAATTTTTCCGTTATTTCTTTTTGAGCTGTAACTTTTTTTCTTTTTTGTGAACCACTTAAATATGTTCTTTTCGACATAATGAAATAATGTTTAAACGAACAAATCAAAACTTCTGTCTATTTTACTCAATTTTCAATATCAAACCTTGGATAAATAATCCAGAGTTTATTGATCTCAGTATCAAACGAAACAAAATAACGCCACTCACTCACTGAAAGTATAGACAATGTCGACATTTATGTTAGACCTTGTTTACACGGTGCAGCTTGACTTTAGAATCGGAGTGATTGCGTGGGTAGATGGTGTACTTAGTAAATTAGGTAGGATGCGTTCGGAAATATACCCTCTGATAAGATTACTGATTTGTGAAAAAAGTGTAATATGCCCGACAAAAATGTGTCAGAGAAATTGTCGGTCCTTCGGGGCCCTCTGATAAGATTACTGATTTGTGAAAAAAGTGTAATATGCCCGACAAAAATTTGACCCCGTGTGCCCTTATGGTGAAGACGGTAATGATTCCGTAGTTGTCCGCTCTAAATTTTTTCGAAAATTATAGTGTTGCCTCGGACTATAATCTACTTTATCAAATCGAAAAATATCCATACGAAAACTTACTTTTGATCGGAGAATTTCACGCGAATCATTTAGATATACGATTCTTTTCTTTGCAGTGTATCCGACGTTGTTTGACTTTTACAAACTTCGTGCCAAACTCAATATGGCACATTCTGGAAACACTTTAGAAATCCTTTTTTGTATAAGTGAACAAAAGATATAATAAAATTAAAAGTTGTGCAGCTGATGGAGACTTAATCCACAATTATTACAACATTCAAATCTTAAAAGAAAAATTTTATTGATAAAAAAACCGCAAATAAATGATTGAAAATTATTTGTAGCTAAATCCAATTGTATATAATTTTGTACTCAGTATATTGTGGAGCATGTACCACTGCATAAATTAAACAAAAATATCCACTTGGTTTTTTTAAACAATTTTATTTAAGTAAATAAATTTATATGTCACAAATTAATTAGAAATGAATATTGAAAGTAAGGCGGTGACACTCAAATTCCGGAAACGGGTCGGTGCTGACGATCAAGTTGACGCGGATCGTGGGTGACTTGTATAATCGTGGTAGAGAAGCGAGATGTACGTATGAAAGCGAATGCGTATTAGCGATGAGAGGGCGACGAATTGTGTCCGCTTTTCTTTTTGCCCATCCTTTTGTTGAGTGCGTTGAATGATGTAGAAGTGTGGTGAGTTGTGTTGAGTGGTAATATATTAGTATGGTGTCATCAGATATCGTGTATTAAGCAGTGCTTTATTAGTGTGTGCAAGTTTTTTCCGGGTAGAGTGGGTGGATGCTTAACTCATTTAAACACCAATTAAAAGTTCAACCTTAACGGCTTCTAAGTTCTTAAACTCTGGCCACTAATCTCAGAATATATTCTCAAATTTAGTTATGCTAAACATAAGTTATTTCGCAATAACTTTTCCGAATACGTAAAACCAACAACAATTAAATTCGGCGGTTTACAACGAGCAGTGTTTACCACTTGCGGGTTTTATTGTGTGTTTTCGTAGCTTATTTTGTATTATTTTACATACAACTTTCAAACACCACTGGAAGTGTTACCAACGAACATTTCGCCGCATCAACTGCAACCTCAACTTCAACTTTAACTCACCCAAAACTTTCGTCTCCACCGTCCGTTGCGCCGTATAGTTGTGCTTGTTGCGGGCTATGCAATTGTTGGTTCCCTGATCGGCGGTGCGTTGCACATTCTCGATGAGTAGGGTGTCATTCCGAGCACGCTGTCATATATTCGTTGACAATCTGACGCCATCTGCAATGGAAATGTGCACTTACATGTGTGAGTGAGTAGCGTAATGAAAACAAAACAATTACGTGAATTTTTTGATTTTAAAGAAGCATTAGGGTGGTTTGTTTTATGAAAAAGTCTTTATAATTGTTAAGTGGCATCAATCACAAAGATTGACATGACAAATAGTAACTTTAAAGGTAAGTCACAACAGTTACACTAGTTTTATAAGATACTAGAGGACCCGTCCACGCTTCACTGTGGCTGATACATAGATAATACTACAACTACCATCTATATGTTTTCTATTAGTTGGATTATAACTATTAGTTAATGAGATATAGCATTTTTGTGAAGCAACTTGTGTTAGTTTACAAAAAAAAAATGGATAATAAAGCATTTCGTGTGTTAATAAAGCATTGTTTTTTTGAGGAAAATACTGTTTAATATGGGCTCAGGGAAATCCACCGTTGAAAAGATATTTGCTAAGCTGGAAACAGGCGAAATGAGCAAAGTAGGTGCCTCGCAAGTTCATAATCCAACAAAAACAACGAATAACTGATTCTGAGAAGTGTTTAAGTGCTCTCTTATCTGAATAAAGCCGAAATTTTTCGTCAGTGATAGAAATATAGCTCCATCATTTCCCACTGGAGTCCAACCGACAATCATTCGTGTGGACTGCACATGATGAACCCGTTCTCAGGCGTGGAAAACCGAAAAAAGGTGGCTGGAAAGGTTATGATATCAGTCTTTTGGGATGCACGTGATATAATACATACTCAACGACTGAATACTGAGCCAGTTATAATCTATTTCACTGCGTATAGTTCTTTTCTTCTATTCCAAATATTTAGCAATTGTATTATTTTTGAGAAAACTCTGTTTAAAATTGTGCGCATATATTTTCTACAAACATGAATTTTGAACAAATGCTTATGATTTAAAATAATTTTTGTATTTATGAGTTGTATTGAACTTTGACATAAAGAGATAAAAGGTATCCTATGTCCTTACCAATCTTCAGCCAAATCGGTTCAGCTGTTCTTAAGTTATAAATGGTGTAACTAACAACAACTTTCTTTTATATATATAGATTAAGTGTCAATTGGCTTCTGGTGAGTGGAAGACTTCAAACGGTTCTAGTTCGAAACTCTTAAAGTTTTATAGCGTGTTTTTTTTACACATGTGGTCTTCAAGAGGAAATAAAGCGCATATGATTTAATATTGTGTCGAAGTACTATATTTATCTTTACTATAAAGATAAGAGTTTGGCACTACGTTTTTAAAATGATTTCGAACAAGTGACCACTGTGGTTGGCTTATATAAAATCCAAAATTCGAAATTAATTCGAAGTATTTATCTTTACTATAAAGATATGTGTCTGGCATCCAGAAATCCGGCAAGAGATTCTATATCTTCTATACCTATTGATCAGACCCATCATTGTATCCTCTATAGAAAACGTTAGAGAGATTAACTGATCTACTTTTAAGAGGTAGAATACCAAACAACGGCCTTCCAAGGGTACTTGATGCATATTGTAAATGCAGTTTGCAGCGAGAATCTTCCTCGATATTAGCTTAACTTAATCCGAGCTTATCTTCTCAGTTTGAAACTTCATTGCAATAAAGAATCGGTGGGGAATGGGGCAATGTGTGGAATGTGAGTAGAGGCACCTCATACTCCATATAGTTGTCAATGGTATTCGGGAAAAGTTTAAGCCGGCTGCCGAGTGATTATCTTTGCAGATGACGAAGTTCTAATGCTTGAGTGAAAATTCTTGGCCAAATCAAGGGTACCTTGACATCTTCAGCAATTGAAATATTAATCTTGTTAATTTATCTGAATAAATTGCACTACCTTAAATGAAACGAGATTACTTAGTGAACGATCCAATAGCAAGACCGAATTATTCCATAAGAAGTTAAGAAAACTCTGGATGGACATCTATCATCAATGGAAGGAATGTGTTAACTACCTAAGGCTAAAAGGTGGGGGTTCTAACCAAAGGTAGTTGTTTGGCTTTATGAAATCATAGTCATGCCAATAATGTTTTTCGCAGCTTTTGTATGGTTGTGAAGTAGTACAATGTCGGAAGCTTTCTAGAAACTCCAGTTTAGGTTTCCTGATCACTGCAGGATCTTCCAAGCAGAGGTGGTAGGAGCTTTAGATCTACTGTTCCGGATCGTAGTTTTATTTAGAGTTTTGACTATCCACACCCTTTATAGGGTATTAGCTCTGACTTAGGTGACCGTGTGCTCAAATATAGAGAAGAGATTTCTAAGCCCCTTGTATGTGGTATCGGGTTAATACGTGATTTGACTGGTTTGGATGAAACTGCAACACTAATGAACTTGCTAGTTCAAGGGTCTCACTACAATACATAGATATCAGTTGCATCAGCCGCTGCACTTCCTTCTCGAATGTTACACATTTCCCAGATCAATTCTAAAACGCCGCGTATCTCATATATTTTGACATACGAAATTGAAATGATACGAGTCAAGTTCAAGGCAACTTGCCGATAGCTGAAATCCAATTAAATGATTTTTTAATCTGGATTTACAACGGACTTTACATAGCAGTTGGTCTGTTACCATCTTAAGGGATCAGCCAGCTAACCTAGCCTAATTTATAGGAACCAGTGGATAGCACTGTAAAAGCAAATAGAACAAACAATCACTGTTTTCGCGGCAATAGAACAAACAAGCTCTGATTAAGCTTGAAGGTGTCTTCCGTATGTACTGCTGATTACGAGTGAATATTTGTTTAAATTGTATTTAAGGATCACCCCAATGTGAGCAGATGCGTTCCAACTAAACATGCAAATCCCAAAAGCATAACTTGCCACATGCTGCATGCAACATTCGTACTCTATACAATATGCAATAAACTCGTAGAGCGGAAATGCTCGCAGAAAGAAAATTTGAAACCGACCGACGCACATAGGAGCATTTGGTCTCAAAAACCGTACAAAATTATTTAAAGTGCTTTTATGAATGAAAATGAATAAAAATGCATGATTAAATATAATAATGCAATATATTAAAATAAAGCAAGTATGGAAGGACTAAGATCGGGTGCAACCGAACATTTCCTATTGAATATATTTGAGAAGGGGGTAGTGCCGACCAGATTTTATCTATTTTTGCTCATCCCACTTACTACATATATGCCACATACTCAAAAAAATGTTCCCTCGGTTTCATTTAGGTACCTTACATACAAGTTTTCGCGCAATTGTATCTATTTTAGGCGCAAAGATACACTGTTATGAATAAAACATGTTCTGCAATTTTCATTGAGACTTGATTCAAGTATTGGCGGATATATCCAACATAAAGTGACCTAGAAGTTCTAAAATCTTTATATTAGGTATATGGGGGCTCAGGAAAGTATTGACCCGATTCAACCCATTTTTGACACAATGAAATACTATTGTCACAAAGGGATTCTGTGTGAATTTCAATTTCATATCTCACACATTGAACAATGTTTTCGGCCAAAAGTCAACTATTGGTATCGGGTTCACATATTCGGTACCTAGGGGCTTGAACAGTTTTGGTTGGATTTAGACAATTATTGGTCAAAAGGTAGCCTACTTTAAGGGAATTATTACCGCAAAATTTTATTCCGTTATATTAACTAATTCTCTATTTGTGTACTGGAAAGTGAAAGAATCAAATTGAATTTTAAATTGTGTTATATGGGAAGTAGGCGTGGTTGTAGTCCGATTTCGCTCATTTTCACAGAGTGACACAGGAAAATGGAAATAATATTATGTTCCAAATTTTGTCGAAATCGGTCATTCGGGTCCCGAGATATGGGATTTCTCCAGAAAGTGGGCGGTGCCACGCCTATTGTCCAATTTCACACCGGCTCCCATAGAGCCCTCTTATACCATTTATATACCACTCGTATAGAATAATTAAGCAGGATTTCACTATTCAATTAAAAACAAGTAAGGAAGGGCTAAGTTCGGGTGTCACCGAGCATTTTATACTCTCGCATGATAAAGTGATAATCGAGATTTCAGTATCAGTCATTTACATATTTTTCAAATACCGTATTTTTGTAAAGTTTTATTCCGCTATCATCATTGGTTCCTAATGTATTTATATATTATACAGAAAAGGCATCAGATGGAATTCGAAATAGCGTTATATTGGAAGAAGGCGTGGTTGTGAACCGATTTCACCCATATTTTGTACATGTCATCAGGGTGCTAAGAAAATATTATATACCGAATTTCATTGAAACCGGTATAGTAGTTCCGAGATATGGTTTTTGGTCCATAAGTGGGCGATGCCACGCCCATTTTCAATTTTTAAAAAAGGCCTGGGTGCAGCTTCCTTTTGCTATTTCTTCCGTAAAATTTAGTGTTTCTGACGTTTTTTTGTTAGTCGGTTAACGCACTTTTATATTTTCAACATAACCTTTGTATGGGAGGTGGGCGAGGTTATTATCCGATTTCTTCCATTTTTAAACTGTATATGGGAATGCCTGAAGGAAACGACTCTGTAGAGGTTGGTTGACATAGCTATCAGTAGTTTCCGAGATATGTACAAAAAACTTAGTAGGGGGCGGGGCCACGCCCAAACTTTTTGTTGCCAAAAAAACGTCCAAATATGCCCCTCCCTAATGCGATCCTTTGTGCCAAATTTCAAAATCTTTATTTTTGGCTTAGTTATGACACTTTATAGGTTTTCGGTTTCCGCCATTTTGTGGGCGTGGCATTGGGCCGATTTTGCCCACCAGTTTTAGGACTTACAAACAACCGTTATGTGAACAAAACTATAATACTCTCCTTAGCAACTTTGTTGCGAGTAAAAAATAAATAAAGCAGTACTCATTTTATGCAACTGACCAACTTCTTTCAACGCGCTGTTTTTAAAGGGGGGAAAGACGGGGAAAATATTTAAACTTATATGTTACGTAGAAACCCTGTAGTTTACTAAAAAAAAATAATTCATAGCTCGACCTCGCCTCACACTATACCAAAAACACTAATTTCTAAAAAATTAAAAAAAAAAAATTATGTTTTTTAATGATTCATTGTTTTCCACAAAAAAACATAATATTACATTAACTAAATTATTTATATATCATTAATATTAAATACATACTATGTTGTCCTGAATCCATAAAAAATATTTTCAAGAATTCCGTTCACGCAATAAAAAACCCAGTTGCAATTTTGAGAACAATGGAGAGTTTCGCGAATAAGCAGGTGCGTTCTGAACGAAGTCTAGGTTCCGACTACTTGTGTGATAATATAGAGGCCTGAAGGTCATTCATTTAATAGGTTCATTGTAGAACGGTTATTTAGGTACCAAAAAAATCAATTTTGAGTACCATCGCTGAAGTTTGTAATTTTCAATTTTGTCCGGTTTTTGAGGGTAAATGCTCCTATGTGCGACGTTACAAACGCTGTGCTGACAGCAAAGTTCATATGAATGTTATGTGCATATTTGTATGCGCGCTTGCAAATTAATAAATATGAACTTACATGCACGCTTACCTTTCTCTATGATGATGCTGTCGATTGGATATCCTGCCACAGGGCATTTGAGAAAAAAGGTCTTTCCCACAACTTCAGATGGTTTCGGCATCATACGCTCATATGGCTTGTCTGTGAGTAAAAAAAATAATATATTATATACATATTTGAATAACCTTTTGGGTGTGTGGAAAAAAGATAAGCAAACAAATAAAAAATATGAATTTCAGCGAAAAACGTGAAGTTCATTTTTAAAAATTTTCAAGTATTTTAACGTCCTGTCAATCACTCTAGGGGTGTCATATGTATTATATTAATATTTATGTGTATGAATGTTTGTATTTATATTAGCTCCACTCACCGCAGATGTTTAAGCGTGCAGAATGCGATGCTTCACCTGCCCGCGATATTGCTTTGCACTCGTATTCTCCACCATCCTCTTGCTTTACCGCAGATACTTATATTGACTTGGCTTATAACATCACCAAACATTATGACATATTGTCCAATCATGAGCCGGTCGTTCTGTGAGGAAATGCCAAGTCAGGTATTAAAGTTTTAAAACTAGCTATCGAGTATAAAAAACAAATGCTGACTCAGGGGTTAATGTTGAAAATGATTTAAATGAGAGAAATTATTTTAATTTAGAGGGTTCAATTGTTTCAAATAAGTGTATAAATCGCTAGAAGGATACAGGTATACAACGGGTGATCCATGTAGAGATACATTAATTATTTCAATAGCCTTGTTTTGACAGACAACTCGCGATTCGTGTCAAGTTGTATGTTATTGTTGCTCAGTATTTTTTGTCATTTCATCAAAGAAAGACTTACGCTTGAACAACGTTTACCAATCATTCCATTTAATTTGAAAATTCACGTTCTGTAATGAATGTGTTTCGTGTGTTTCAGTCAACTTATGTTCATGTCAACATATAAGAAAATTTCCAAAGTAAACAGGACTTTTTGAATTAACCGCCCCCTGGTGGCGCCATCTATATGTCGACTGGTGCGTTAGAATCTGCTATCTTTATCGATTGTACAGTGAGAATTTATGACATTTCATTGATTGGAAGTGAAGTTATTGCGTTTTAAGTGTCGGTATGTTTGTGTTATCGGTGCGAAAATGAGCTTCAAACAAAGAGCCAACATTGAATTTTGTTTTAAAATTGGTAAAACTTTTGCTGAAACTTTTCAATTGATAAAACAAGTTAATGGCGATGATTGCCTATCCCGTAGCAGAGTGCGCCAGTGGTTTCAACGATTTCAAAGTGGTCGTGAGGACATGACGATCAATCAAAATCCGTGATCACCGGAAATTCCATCGAAACTGTGCGTGAGTTCATCAAAAGTTAGTCGAAATCATAATAGAAATTCATGAAAATGGAATTGAACATCTCCAAAACATCGATTTATCGTATTTGACCGAACATTTGGCTCACGAAAGGTGTGTGCGCGGTTTGTTCCTCACAAATTGACTGACGACCAAAAATTGCTCAGACGCCAACATTCATTGTTGTATAATTCATTCGTTGTATGTTTGACCACATTTGACGAAAAAAAGTATAGCACTTTTATTAGAAATCACAATTATAAGCTATCAATACTGTAGTAAGCTGTTACTTGCAGCACACTTACGCTTAACTAAACACTTTTTTCTTCTTAATTAGAAGAATATCCGCTAACACGATGGCCCAAGTTCATGTTTTCCCAAACTTTCTTGTAAGCAGGAGAACATACCCTGTTGGACTTAGACATACAAGTATATCGTTGTCTATACACTGTGATACTCCATCTGCTATCTTTCTTCTTGTATCTTGTGAATACAGCACGAGTATGCGTTTACTTATTAATTTGAAGAGAAGAAGACGAGGTCCGATACATGTACTTGCCTATTTATATATGTATATGTAATTTCTATATAACAATCTGACCTTTAACTGTCGGATTCTTACAGCGTTTAATTATAAGAAAAGTCTGACTGTGGTATCCATATTGGAAAATACTTGCTTTCTTTTCTAGTTTTTACATCAACATAACCTTCATATACTTACACTCGCCATCTATGAAATCGGCACAAGTTCAATATTAAACAAGGTTGCTTCTTTCTGGCAATATTTTGCTAGAATTAGAATTCTAATATGTTTTAGTTGATTATTATTCTCAAAGTAATAGAACGTATTTTTCAAGGCCAAGGCTAGGGTTTCAATATTTTTGTGTTGTGTTGATGGTATATATCTTGACATATATGTATAATAAGACTAAAACTACAATGGAACCGTCAACTGCAACCACAACAATATAATTGATAATCTTTCCAGTTGCAGTTTTCAAGCTGTCAACCACTTTTGTTGCCGTAACGAGTACCAAAAGTGCGTGGACGCAAAGCACCAAAGTAACATTGCAGCGTAACTAATGCAGACGACAAGAGGAGACTAGACAGGCAAACATATGTCTTATTATTCCGGTGAGCAGAAGGTTGCTGGGCGTACATTTTAAGATGCATGCATTGGAGACTTCAAATGATTTTAATTTGCGTATCCTCTCGTGCATAACATCGAAATGCGTTTTATGCAAAACCCATGTTCGTCGCTTGGCCTAGTAGCCACCAGCAACTACAGCAACAACGAAACTGTCAACAACAACAATCTATAGCATTAACAAGTAAGGAAGACATAAGTCTTGCAGTCTTGCAACTTACAAGAATCAAAGCAAAGGAAATATCTTACGGTGCAAAACGTATAAGTCAACTGGATGTTATATGGGGGCCAGGTCAAGTTTTCTCCCACTTTTATTCATTTTAAACACAACAAGTAAGGAAGGGCAAAGTTCGGGTGTCACCGAACATTTTATACTCTCGCATGATTAAGTGATAATCGAGATTTCATTATTAGTCATTTACATATTTTTCAAATACCGTATTTGTGTAAAGTTTTATTCCGCTATCATCATTGGTTCCTAATGTACATATTATACAGAGAAGGCATCAGATGGAATTCAAAATAGCGTTATATAGGAAGAAGGCGTGGTTGTGAACCGATTTCACCCATATTTTGTACATATCATCAGGGTGTTTTCTTGTATAGGATTTTGAAAAATGATTTTTTTTGGTCTATAAGTGGGCGACGCCACGCCCATTTTCAATTTAAAAAAAAAAAGCCTGGGTGCAGCTTCCTTCTGCTATTTCTTCCGTAAAATTTAGTGTTTCTGACGTTTTTTGTTAGTCGGTTAACGCATTTTTAGTGATTTTCAACAAAACCTTTGTATGGGAGATGGGCGTGGTTATTATCCGATTTTGTTTTTGACGGAAATGCCTGGCGACTCTGTAGACTTTGGTTGACTTAGCTATAGTTTCGTCTCTAAAACTTTAAACGCGTTTTCTCAAAACTGACTTTTTCGGAACGATACCCACGATTTCTCAGGTGCTGACTAGACCGATTTACTTGAAATTTTATAGAGTTTTTATAGGCTTGCACTATGACTGAGTTCCCAAATTTTTAACAAAAAACGTTTTACGGAAGAAATGGCATTTTTTTTTTAAAAATTGAAAATGGGCGTGGCGTCGCCCACTTCACCGATATATACATATTATATTTTTAACACCCTGATGACTTGTACGAAATATGGGTGAAATCGGTTCACATTCTTCCAATAAAACGGATACTGAGCCTTTATCATGCGAAAGTTAAAATGTTCGGTGACACCCGAATTTTCCCTAATTTTTATTATTTTTAAAAAATTCGAAAATCGTCAGAAAAAGTGATCCAAAAAAACTTTTTTTTTCAGGCAGTCGCCATTTTGTGAAAAAATTTTTTCCCACTTTTCCGTAGTTCCGGCCATTCCGACATTATTCTAGATTAATAATCTTTTTTTTTTTGGTTTCAGATAACTAGGAGGGTTGAAATCATGGGTATGGTCACGTGGAAATTTTTAGAGACCCCCCACTTCGGCAGCTCATAATTTTTGAAATTTTTTTTAGTTTTTAATTTTTTTCTGTACTCTTCTAAAATTAACAAATAACTAATAAAAAAATGAATACTAAAAATATGAATTGCCTTTTTTTTATGACACTTTAAAAATTACCTGAAATTCATGCTGCTAGACCAGAATACCCCCTTAACTATTATCAGGAAACGGTCTAACTTAATTTCAGTTATGTATCCGATATTTTCGGTCAAAAGAAAGCTATAGGTACGGGGTTCCAAATATTCGTATCCTAGGCGCTAGAATAGTTTTTGTTAGGTTCGAACAATTTATGGTAATAAGATGGCATTCACTAGAAAGGAAAGAAACAGATGGAATTTAAAATTGCGTTATATGGAAGTGGGGGTAACTTCGCTCATTTCCGCAGTGTGTAAAATAATAATGTTTGTAGAATGTTAAGTATAGAAGTTGGTTGCAATCTGTTGGAAGTCCCGGTTAAATTTACCTAAAAGTGAGCTGGTGCCACGCCCATTTTAACACCAGATTGTATAAAGCCATACCATCTCGGTATTTGGGTAGTGGCGGTTCAGAGGGAGAAATCGAATACTTTTTATAGTCCAGAAATTTGCCATTTTTTCAGAAACAAAAAAAAAATACTGTCTCCATTCTTGAATATAATAAATAATGCTAATATACCACTTAAGTTACAAATTGTAGCAAAGTATGCAGATTAAATTGTTAATAAATCCAATCAGATATGTAACTCAAAGTGTTAAATTGAAGCGTCTCGTATTGATAGAGAACTTGAAATATATGCTGGATTCAGCTCCATCTATGATCTGTTCGAATGATACATACTCCGGGATATATCCTCCAAGATTTCCAACATGGAAAAGCCAACAGCTGATAGCTAAAACATTCTGCATTTTTACGGCGTTTTTTTCTATGCTTCACCTAGGCATATAATATATTAAAATCTATTAAAATACGATTAATCGACTATGGTACTGCACATAAGAGAGGTGGAAAAATTTTTCAAGAACACCCCAAGCGTTCGACCGCATTAGGAAAAATACTTCACGAACAACTTATATGTACAGTTATGTGAAACAAGATGGGTTCAACAGCATGATGCAGTTATCCAATTTGCAGTAAAATTTTCGTTGATCATCAAAGCTCTAACAAAAATTAGTAGTTAAAAAAATAAAGTAACAGCGGGAAAAGTTACGGTACTAATCGCAGCCGTCTGCAAATTAGAATTTATAATTGGGTTTTTTGGATATGTGATATATTATGTCTAATAGCATTGACAGACGGCAGCGTTAAACCAGATTAATTGCATTTTTCGGGATTAATTCAGGAGTTACCACAGCTAACTCCGTTGCTGAATCCAAAAATAACTCTCAAAATTTTAGGAGTTTGTCAGATTTTATTGGCAAATTGTTAAAAATAAAGCCGTTGGTCGATTTTCATCTATTGTGAATGAAATACAAGCAACCCTGACAGCTGTTTATCAAATTCTCAATATAATATCAATAAAACTTCTATGTTATGATGCAGTTTTAAAAATAATGTGTTGATATGCTTTTGTAATAAAAAATGGTTTGGCTAACGACCGTAATGTTTATCTTCTATCAATTTTCATTGAAAATATTATAAAAAGGACAATGAGCTGTTTATGAGAGTTTCAAACTCGCATAGCTGCCGTCTGTCACCTACAAATTTGGATGTGATTAAGTGCGCAGTTAATCCGGATTAACGCTGCCGTCTGTCAAGGCTATAACTCATTCACAATGCGTGATTCTTCAGAAAGAATCGACCGATCTGGCAAAGGCATCAAATATGATAGATGCGCTGCTTCTAACGTTCCGAAATAGCTGAGGAATATTTTCGATCCATTTATTCAGACACGAATAAAAGGTAACAAAACTAAAGCTGACGTTGGTCGACAAAACTATTATACTCTGTAGTAAATGCTAAACTTCGCGAAGATTTCTCGTCGAATGTAAATGTTTTACATACAAGCAGTGGATTCCGATCATTTAGATTGAATGACAGGTAAAGATTGTAGTGATCCGATTTGAATAATTTGTTCGGAAATTGCACGATTGCTTGTCCAATTTCTTGCTTCTAGGTATTACTAACCTCATGACAAACTTAAGATAACCGACTCAGGGTATAAAAAAAGATAGAAGGGTGACTGATAAAGAAAACCTAAATCGTTCACTAGTACCAGAGTTTTTAACTTCTTAGTCTTTATTTTGGAGTAACGTATGCGATAGCTCTACAGGATATCTGAAAGTACTGGGATATACAACTTAGAAGGCTTACTGTCGTTCTCTTAGAAGTTTCAGTCAAAACACCGTCTTTTCAGACTATACAATTAAGTTCGAAATAAAACATTTCATGCATTTCTATGCTGCAATACATCACCACAAGTGTGTGGAACCAACAGTGGTTTCTAATGCTTTTACCATAACTCTTGTCCATCACTAGGAGAGAAAAGCTCACTTCACTATAAATTGTGTGTGTATAAAAGTGCTAAACGGTTGGTGCAACACCACTACTACCTCCTCAATATGCCATATTCAAAGTTGCTGGTGACATGCTTCACTATGCACATATACTTCTTTAACCATACTATCAGTAAAGGGTGTTTTTAGACAGGTGTTTTTTTTGTGATTTCAGCTTTAGATTTTAAAAATGTTTTTGAGAAGTGACTTTCGGGGCTGACTCGATTAAATTGCTGTCGAAATATCCAATTTTTGCAGAAGTGGAGTCATATGTCAGCAACGAACGCTCCAAATATTATCTTCGGGTCAATCGTCACGAACTTAACTGCGTAAAAGAGCTATCTCACATAACTCCACAAAAAATAGTCCAATGGTGTACGAGATAATGCGTTCACAAAAAGTTTCCTTCTATGAACTGATTATTTCCGTTTACCATTAAAAATAGTTTTCTAAAAAATATGGACCAATGATTCCATCTATTCATTGCGACAAGTTTCTTTATTAACGTACCCATTTAATCAAAAGTTAGCTTCGTCGCCTAACAAAACATTTTGGTAAATATCGGGATCGGTGGCCAGTTTGTTTTGGATCTATTTACCGAATTTGCTACGCAAGTCGTTCGACTTCAATTCTTACAAAAGTTGGATTTTATAAGCCCAACATCCTTCCAAAAAATTTTCCATAGAGTGGATGAGCAAAGCTCCAATTGTTGTGTATGGACTAATTTGAATCTTCTTCGATACTCTGCACCACAGCAGCAAAAGCGTCTTCGCTGCGCAATCTGAGGATGCGTTTTATCCATAAAGTAAACGACTAAAAAACACCCATTAAGACATAACTACATACAAATTTGTATTTATGAATACAAAAATTGAATATTTTGTAGTGGTAACAAAATGTGCAGACACCTCGTCTTCAGTGGAGCAACCTAATTGTCAGGTGAGAAATCGAGTTAGTAATGTTTCTCTCTATTTTTCCTGTTTTAATCTTTTTAATGAACTGTTGTTGCGCAATGCCATCGAGAACAGGTTATACTTTGAACGCTCTGTACTTTCAAGTTGTGAGGATGTACCACGGTATATTTAATTATGGGGTTAAATGCAATCAACTTTAGGGCACCCCTAAATTCATATATACTGATAATAAAGACAACTAAACATGCAACACCTATCAGAACCTGAAACACGTATTAGATCCAAGTTTCTAAAGTTAAGAAGAGAGATTTGTACAGAATTTAAGCTCAATAGGTTCGCATTATGAAGCAGGAAGCAGATTAGCTTCTATTTATAGAAGTCTATTTATAGAAGGATCTTAGACATAACTTATATTATTTCAAAATATATCGGTGTGCTTGAAATATGTATAATATAGAGTGTGCACCGAAGTTTTTTCCAAGAAGCGCCAAATCTCTTCAAACATTTTCTACTATACTAGGCAGGCTTCAAATAAATGGAACTTTTTCGGTTGAAAGAGAATTTCGAATTAATAAACTACGTGAGGTACTAGGAAAGCAGAAATGTAGAAGTAGAATCGTGGAGAATGGCGTAAAGGTGGGAAACCTGCATGATTTTCGTAAAATCAACAACCTTAAACACCACTGTCGTCTAATATACGGAGAAATGAAAAAGCTGATGAACATTAGGAAGTCCCTTTAAGATAGAGGGACATAAATCCTTACCTCGTTTGGGAATATCTGGTTCTGCAACCATTTTTATAACTACTTCGCGTTAATTTAAACCAAGTAAAAAGTTAAGAGTAGAGGCGGTAAGCTTCTTTACCACCAGCTACAACTCATGATAACAAATAAATAGTAAACTGGTGCTAAGGTTCTACAACGTTTTCCTATTTATCCTTTAATTATCTTTTTGACCCACCCCGTTTGAATATTGCGCTCACACTTTTAAACAAAGCTTAATTAAAATTATGAAATAAAATCAATTAGTTGCCATAATTAGCATTTCACTCACCTCCTAGTTGTAATTCGGCTGTGGCTTGGGCCAACTCCAAATCATTTTTCACAATGTACTAATACATGTCTTTGTCCTCCTTCGTAATGGACGTAATGTGTATGTGCTCTGTGGAGAGGAGACGGACGCATGCTGCGGAACGCAGTGGCTGACCATCCGTCAGCCAAAGAACACTCTGTTTTGGAAAACCCGAATTGCTGCAAATCTAATGAAAAGAACACATATCTACTGTTAGAGCTACACAAAAACGCCAATCATTAGGCTAATTGTGCAAAATTGAAGTGAGTTTTTTGTGCGTTTCAAATAAATTTCGCGAATATTCAATTAAATTTTCGCCTCCTGGCTATGGAACTCACCAAGTTAACGGTTTTGCTCATATTGTTGAGTTGTTGGCAGTGAGCTGTGATGTAACGGCTATTTGTACTTCCCAAGTTTCGCTGCCTTCCGAGTTGGTGGCAGTGCAGAAGAAGGCCACGCTGTCGGATCGATCGACTGCGGTTATAATTAGAGTGCCTTCTTTGATTTTTGCACGACCTGTCGCCAGCAAATGCTATATGAACTCCTCGTTGTTTGGTCGTTTCGTATGCCAGTTTTAAGTAATTTGCAATGGTTGAAATATGCGGAATTTTATTTCTCAAATTTAGCAAATGTAGAGGCTATAGAAAACTTTTAGTTTTCGCCCCTAAACTCTTAGCTCAATTTATTGAGAATATTTATTTGGCAGCGAAGTTTCGTACGGAATAATCTCGCAAGTTGTTTAGCGTTATGGATAATTACTTAGTTTAATGAGCCGTTAAGCGGGTAGGCAATCTACTACCAAAGCAATTTTAGTAACCCGAAATTGTTGTTGTTGTATCCCATGTTGACAATTAGCGAATATATAAGGTGGTAAAATATCCCTTCCGCTTTTTTGGTCTGTATTCAATGCTTTATAAAAAGTGTTACAGTGATCGGATTTAGTTAAAATATGCGCCGTTTCGTTCGATAATCTGTTTCCATCTAGACGGTGTCTTCATAATACCCCCCTCGTAGAAGCCCCACTCCTTATTTGCGGAGAACCCGGGCAGCCACTTTTTACAAGCCTCTTTTGAGTTTAACTTTACACTAACAAGGGCATTCGCCATGGCCACGAACAGGTGGTAATCACTTGACGCTATGTCCGGGCTATATGGTGGATTCAATAAAACCTCCCGTCCGAGCTCCCGTAGCTTCTGACGAGTCATCAACGAGTGTGTGATCTGGAGATGTCCTGGTAGAACACTACATCCTTCCTATTGGCCAATTCTGGACGCTTCTGGTCGATCGCCTGCTTCAAGCGGTCCAGTTGTTCGCAGTA